>NC_047105.1:88284859-88584859 GCF_902500255.1 Thalassophryne amazonica | reverse complement strand
TTCATCCAATTGTCTTCAAATTTGGTACACATCATCATGACCCCATGCTGATCAAAAGTTATCAAAAGAATTTATGTAGGTCAAAAGGCGTGGCTGCTACAGTTCGTCAAATTTTGGTGAGCATTACCCTGCCCATGGGCCTTTATAGCGCCCCCTTGAAACTTTCAAAAACCCCTCCCCATAGGGTTTTTTTTTTTTTTTTGGAGTAGGGAGATGTACAGGTGTGACTTGCAAGATGTACAAAAAAAGTCTCTTGCATGATTGGTCTACTCCAAACAGGAAGTCGGCCATTATGCATTTTTGTGTCATTTTGGCGTGATTTTCACACATTGTATTTGAACAAACTCCTCCTTGGGATTTTGTCCAATACACCTCAAATTTCTTTCACATCATCCAGAGATGATACTGATCAAAAGTTATCAAAAGCTTTTTTCTATGTCGAAGGGTGTGGCCGCTATGGTGCCGCCATTTTGACCCTTCGCCAAGGAACATTACACTTTAACAGGTACTGATGTCACATAGTTAACCCCATCAACTTCATTCCACTTCTAAAACATGCAGAACAAGTTGGGAACGTACATGATGATCAGCGTGAAGCTACGAGTAATGGTGTCTGTGTGGCTGCGTGTGCCGAATATTGATCCTTCGCCATGAAATTACATTCTTCCTTTATATGGCTTTAATTTTGTCATATCATCATGAAAGTTGATACACAGGTCAAGCATGACAACCTCTTACATGTGATAGGGGCGTCACCCATGGGTGGGGCAAAATGTCTCGATAGCGCCCCCTTGCATCTTTCAAAAACCCCTCCCCATAGGGGTTTTTTGCAGTAGGGAAATGAAAATTGGTACATGTGTGACTTGCATAGACATACAAAAAAGACTCTTGCACCATTGATCAACTCCAAAAAGGAAGTTGGCCATTTTGAATTTTTTGTCATTTTGGTGTGATTTCCACACGTTGTATTTGAACGAACTCCTCCTAGGGATTTTGTCCAATGCACTGCAAATTTCTTCCAGATCATCCAGAGACTATACTGATCAAATGTTATCAAAAGCTTTTTTCTATGTCGAAGGGTGTGGCCACTATGGTGCCACCATTTTGATGCTTTGCCATGAAACATCAAGTCATGATAACTCCTCCATGCTTTGTCTGATTGACTTGAAACTTAATGTGTGATGAGGGTTGGCCCCTGAACAGAAATCGCACTGGCCCAGGGAGGCGGTGGCGCGGACACAAGGGCCCATCCATGACTGCTTGCAGTCCTAGTTTATTTGTAAATTTGTATGTTCAGTGCTTGCATGGACTGCATCTTAGAGTAGAATAGAATAGAATAGAGCCTTTATTGTCATTGTACATACATGCAATGAAATTTGTCCTCTGCATTTAACCCATCCTAATTACAGTTAGACACAATCCAACCACTAGGAGCAGTGGGCAGCCACAGTCTGGCGCCCAGGGACCAACTGTAGATGTAGAGACGCTGCCTTGGTCAGGGGCAGAGAAAGGGGCAGTTCTTAAATAAGCATGTTTTTTGATTGTGGGAGTAGTCATAGTTTGATGAGGTTGTGAAGTCCAACAGCTTAGGTGTTTTTGTGAGTGCGAAAAGGTTTACTGACCTTGACTTTGTGCATGATGCTGTGATCTTTGCAGAATCAATGGATACCCTGATTGCAAGACTTGAGAAGCTGAGTGAAGAGTCAGAATGTCTGGGAATCACCTATTTGTATGCTGTGAACGTTTTGAACTTCAAGAGAGATTCACTTATCTCAGCAGTGACATTCATGTCTCTGGTTTCTTGGCCTCTGAGGTTACGAGACACCTGGGAAGAGCTTATGGTGTCATGAGGTCACTGTGGAGAGCTGTTTGGTGATGCCAATCCCTTTACTGGAGAATGAACATCCAGGACTTCAGGGTCTTGGTGTTTCCTGGCTTACTACATCGTTGTGACATTTGAATAATAACTGGTGATTAAAGGTGACTGTCAGATGTCTTTGATACCTGGGTCCTCATTTATAAAACAATGCATAGGATTCATAATAAAGGTATGTGTAACAAAAAGCAAAAAGGGTGTACGAACAATAATAAAAAAAAAAACTTTCAAAACTTTTTGCAGGTACAGCTGTAAGTGAAACCATCTTTATAAAACAGACACTGCTTTGAATTTTGCACATGTTGAACTGCCACATATTCGCCCTCTATTTGCCCATATTCAACTGCAAATAGTTGATGAATGGTTGGTTGTATAAACGCAAACGCTAGACACAGATCTTCCTGAGATGGAGCTCTGATACTGTCACTCACTGGTGGTTGGACTGGAAGTGGCAGTTGGGATCATACATATATCTCCATAGTGGAGAGTTTGTGAAAAAGAAAGAAAGATGCTACTGAATCCCAACATGGTGCTGACATTGCTTTTACATTTAATGATTGTTTTAGCTGAATAAATGGGGTATACCACATTGTACATTTGTGTGTACATTTAAAATAAAGAATGTAAGAACTTGTTCAGTTCAATTTCAATTCAGTTTCTTCATATTCATATTGTGCCAAATCACAACATAAGTCAACCCAAAGGCACTTCACAGTGGTCATTTCTAATCTTACCCATCCCCCAGAGCAAGCACGTTGCCAATAGTGGCAAGGAAAAACTCCCTCAGATATTTTTTAATTGTAGGAAGAAACCTCAAGCAGACCAGACTCTGGGGGGTGACTATCAGCTTTGGCCATACCACCAATAATAAAAAGTCAAATAAATAAAGTACGAGTACAGTTGAAAAAGTTATTGAAGACACAGTGAGGAGCTTCCATTCTGATTAACTGAAGCAAGATATGAAACATGATTGGAATTTTTATTTAGATGATTTGCTAACAAACTGATTATGTATTTGAACACGTAACATTAAACTTTTTACACTTTTTGCCACCTGAAAGTTTTTTACAGTATACATACGAGGTCTGTCAATAAAGTAACGGTCCTTTTTATTTTTTTCAAAAACTATATGGATTTCATTCATATGTTTTTACGTCAGACATGCTTGAACCCTCGTGCGCATGCGTGAGTTTTTCCACGCGTGTCGGTTACGTCATTCGTCTGTGAGCACGCCTTGGGAAGGAGTGGTCCCGCCCCCTCATCGGATTTTCATTGTCTGGAAATGGCGGAATGAAAAGGACTTTTTTCCATCAGAATTTTTTCAGAAGCTGTTAGAGACTGGCACCTGGAAACCATTCGAAAAATTTATCTGGCTTTCGGTGAAAATTTTACGGGCTTCACAGAGAATAAGGTCTGTTACTACAGCTTTAAGGACCCCTTTAAGGACAGTCGGCGCACCGCGCTCTGAGCTGCGACGACGAGGCAGAAAACGCCAGATCATTTCTAAACGGATGACTCTGTGGATACGAGACCGTCGTGTGCTCTTTCTCTGGTTATCACAAGAGCTGGACATTAGCCATTTTCCGGCAGATTTCACTTTTAACAAGAGATTTTGTCATGGAAAGCCGCGCGGAGGCTTCGCGCGTCACGACCGATTCGCTGATGAAGCGAGACAAACGAACACCTCCGTTTCGGAGTGTTAGAGGACAAGTTGGGACATGCCTATCTCGGCTTTCAGTGCTTACCAGTCGAGTGAGTATAAGAGAAATTGTGGAGAGCTGGACATGTCCCAACTTGTCCTCTAACACTCCGAAATGGAGGTGTTCGTTTGTCTCGCTTCATCAGCGAATCGGTCGTGACGCGCGAAGCCTCCGCGCGGCTTTCCATGACAAAATCGCTTGTTAAAAGTGAAATCTGCCAGAAAATGGCTGATGTCCAGCTCTTGTGATAACCAGAGAAAGAGCACATGATGGTCTCGTATCCACAGAGCCATCCGTTTAGAAATGATCTGGCATTTTCTGCCTCATCTTCGCAGCTCGGAGTGCAGCGCGCCGACCGTCCTTAAAGCAGTCCTTAAAGCTGTAGTAACAGTCCTTATTCTCTGTGAAGCCCGTAAAATTTTCACCAAAGCCAGATAAATTTTTCGAATGGTTTCCAGGTGCCAGTCTCTAACAGCTTCTGAAAAAATTCTGATGGAAAAAAAGTCCTTTTCATTCCGCCATTTCCAGACAATGAAAATCCGACAAGGGGACGGGACCACTCCTTCCCAAGGCATGCTCACAGACGAATGACGCAACCGACAGGCGTGGAAAAACCCACGCATGCGCACGAGGGTTCAATCATGTCTGACGTAAAAACATATGAATGAAATCCATATAGTTTAAAAAAAATAAAAAGGACTGTTTCTTTATTGACAGACCTCGTACGTGTGTGCAATGACAGTCTTTGTAATTTTGCATCTGTACACTTACCGTGATGGAGTTGAAATAAAACAATGTGCTTTAAAAAAAAACTGGTAACAGTAAGGAACTGTGTGGTAAATCTGGCTAGAGTATGCTGTTCTCAAAACATAAGTGACGTGCAAGAAGAAGAGTAGTGAGGAAAGACACCCACTACAAATCACATGTGGCTGTGATTGTTGAAATGGATGTAAATGACGCTTGAGACATAGTCACTGACTTGGAAATGTTCATGTATCCATCCCCTGACTTTTCTAAAGAAACCTAGCTGTAAAAGCAATGATTTGTATTAAAAATTAATCCTTGTATTGAGTTTGTGCAATTAATTATGGGCTCTGAAAATGGACAGACTATGTATAAAAATAGCTAATTCCTTAATTGTTAATGCAATAGTTTTTATACCCCTTGAATTAAAGTAGAAAGTATACACGACAACTACAACATGATTTTAATTTCACCTCCAGAGACAAAATAATAAAAATGCATCTGATCGTGATTGTTACTAAGTTCATTAACAATTGAACTTTGTTCCATTACTATGAACCTTTTTAACTCAGGGTCACCACAGCATCTTGATACATGGGGAATTGACACCACTGGTCTTGAACCAGGAACATTCTGTGTTAGAAGCACAGTGCATTGACAATGTGGCCACCACACTGCCTGGTCCCAGTCATTAAAAGAAAAAACAACAGCAAAAAAAAAAACAATCGTCTTTCAACTCTGCAATCACAGCAAAACATCTTGTTAAAGATGTCATAAAGAAGGTGTGTTAAGTTTCAACAGTTGTGGGTCAGTTATAGCCATAAATACAATTTCGAGGTTAAATCAGTTCAAATTGGAATGTCACTGATCGATGCCCCATTTCTTGGTGTGTCCTCTGAGCACAAGAAACAATTCATGCAGCACTGTTTATTGTTTGGGCCTGCTAGACTTGTGGCACTTGGTTACACCATGAATTATGGATATTTCTCCCTTTTTTCATTTTTGCAATGCAGAATAATGCATTTTCTTTTTTGGGACTGGGAAAGGTGGGATGTAGTTATCAGTCATATCCCTGATGAGCAGGGCAGCTGACACTGTATTTTAGATTTGCTCCAGGCACATGTACTATTTTAACCTCATTTTGGCAATATGGGAATTAATGTAAAAAAGATTTGTGTGAAGATATTCTACTCTGCTGCTTGGCTGAAGTTAGATCTTGATTTTCTATGAGTGAATTTGATTTAATTTTATTTTTTGATGATGATTTGTACTAAAAAGAAACTGTCCTCTGTCATCTGTTCAGGTTGTAGTTTGACACCCAGAGTAGGAAGACTCAAGGACACTTCTTCTCAAAGTGTGGCTTCAGAAAATGGTCTCAATTGAATCCAGGCTGACTTGCTGCTTTTTAGTGGGCTGTTGTGACAAGCGGATACAAATTAAGTTTCACAAGGTGCAACCCTTCCACTTCAGACCTGCAGCTGTTTATACAGCTGCTCATGACTTTATCAAAGTATTTTCATCATCAAAGTGAGATTGTGATTCTTTTATTGTGTCCAGGTTCATAATTTGAATAAATGTCATGTGATGCAATTTCTAGTAACCTAATTGGTCATTTCGGGCACAGATATGACAATTTCTGCAGATGAAACTGTCTAATACATTGGCAGATTAAGATTGTAATACAGACTGTGATGTAATCAAGGTGTCATCAAGAGTTTCAATCAGTTTTTAGAGTTTCAATCAGTTTTAGAGTTTCAGTCAGGTTTTAGAATTCATCATAGTACAGAAACAGCATTAGTGAAGGTTACAAATGATCTTCTTATGGCCTCACACAGTGGACTCATCTCTGTGCTTGTTCTGTTAGACCTCAGTGCTGCTTTTGATACTGTTGACCTTAACATTTTATTACAGAGATTAGAGCATGCTGCGGTGGTTTGAATCATATTTATCTAATAGGTTACAATTTGTTCATGTAAATGGGGAATCTTCTTCACAGACTAAGGTTAATTATGGAGTTCCACAAGGTTCTGTGCTAGGACCAATTTTATTCATTTTATACATGCTTCCCTTAGGCAGTATTATTAGACAGCATTGCTTAAATTTTCATTGTTACGCAGATGATACCCAGCTTTATCTATCCATGAAGCCAGAGGACACACACCAATTAGTTAAACTACAGGAATGTCTTACAGACATAAAGACATGGATGACCTCTAATTTCCTGCTTTTAAATTCAGATAAAACTGAAGTTATTGTACTTGGCCCCACAAATCTTAGAAACATGGTGTCTAACCAGATCCTTACTCTGGATGGCATTACCCTGACTTCCAGTAATACTGTGAGAAATCTTGGAGTCATTTTTGATCAGGATATGTCCTTCAATGCGCATATTAAGCAAATATGTAGGACTGCTTTTTTGCATTTGCGCAATATCTCTAAAATTAGAAAGGTCTTGTCTCAGAGTGTTTCTGAAAAACTAATTCATGCATTTATTTCCTCTAGGCTAGACTATTGTAATTCATTATTATCAGGTTGTCCTAAAAGTTCCCTGAAAAGCCTTCAGTTATTTCAAAATGCTGCAGCTAGAGTACTGACGGGAACTAGAAGGAGAGAGCATATTTCACCCATATTAATTCCAGAATAGAATTTACAATTCTTCTTCTTACTTATAAGGTTTTGAATAATCAGGTCCCATCTTATCTTAGGGACCTCATAGTACCATATCACCCCAATAGAGCGCTTCGCTCTCAGACTGCAGGCTTACTTGTAGTTCCTAGGGTTTGTAAGAGAAGAATGGGAGGCAGAGCTTTCAGGCTCCTCTCCTCTGGAACCAGCTCCCAATTGGGATCAGGGAGACAGACACCCTCTCTACTTTTAAGATTAGGCTTAAAACTTTCCTTTTTGCTAAAGCTTATAGTTAGGGCTGGATCAGGTGATCCTGAACCATCCCTTAGTTATGCTGCTATAGACTTAGACTGCTGGGGGGTTCCCATGATGCACTGAGTGTTTCTTTTTCTTTTTGCTCTGTATGCACCACTCTGCATTTAATCATTAGTGATTGATCTCTGATCTCTTCCACAGCATGTCTTTTTCTTGATTCTATCCCCTCAGCCCCAACCAGTCCCAGCAGAAGACTGCCCCTCCCTGAGCCTGGTTCTGCTGGAGGTTTCTTCCTGTTAAAGGGAGTTTTTCCTTCCGACTGTCGCCAAGTGCTTGCTCACAGGGAGTCGTTTTGACCGTTGGGGTTTTTCTGTAATTATTCTATGGCTTTTGCCTTACAATATAAAGCGCCTTGGGGCAACTGTTTGTTGTGATTTGGCGCTATATAAATAAAATTGATTGATTGATTGATTGATGTTAAAGGTCAAATGTGAGCGCCCAGTCAGCCGTAATGTTAGAATCAAAGTTAGTGAGTGTGCGTTTGTGTGTGCGTATGCACGCATCAGGCAGGTTCAGTGACATGACATATTCGTTGGACAATTTAGAAATCCCTGAAGATTGGTTTTGCAGTGGACTATATCCCCTTAAGACCTACTGCAACCTATACATGCTTGTTTAAATGGCACCTTAGGTCTGAATGGGATAATAGTAAAACAAAGTACACAGCCCATTATTCAGTGCACGAAGGCTGGGTTTGGTCCACTGGATCAGATTTTATTCTCACATAGCCTTAGCAGAGCCTGCTTGAATATGGATCGAGATCACCCTCTAGGCATGGTCCCAGTCCAATTACTGTGGTGCTCTTGTCATTTGTATCAAACTTTTATTGAGAATCTTTTGAGTGTTTTCTTTATTTGCTGTTTTTTCAGCCTAATCTAAACCTGCCTGAAGTTACACAGAAAGACCTGGGTTCTTTGTTTAATGAGCAAGTCATATTACATCTAGCAGCATTTTAACTTTATGAGTCATGTATTGTCTCTGCCACCATCAGAAATCATCTTGTGCCAGGACGTAAAATAACTTTTCTATCAAACTCCTGCAATTCTATAATTAAATGATTTGTTGTTGTTTTTAATAACTATTTCCTTGTGTTGTTATATTTGAATGTCGTGTGTTCTATAAGGTGCTTGCAATAATTGCCCCTGGTGAAATAAATAAAGTTTTATTGGCATGAATTGCACCATAAAATTGAACTGTCCATAAAAGTGGTGAGTGGTGTCCAAAAAATGAGGTGGGCTTCATAGATAATTGGCAAAGCTTCTGGGGAAAACCTGGTCTTGTTAGGAGAGACGGCATCCATCCCACTTTGGATGGAGCAGCTCTCATTTCTAGAAATCTGGCTAATTTTCTTAAATCCTCCAAACCGTGACTATCCAGGGTTGGGACCAGGAAGCAGAGTTGTAGTCTTACACACCTCTCTGCAGCTTCACTCCCCCTGCCATCCCCTCATTACCCCATCCCCGTAGAGACGGTGCCTGCTCCCAGACTACCAATAACCAGCAAAAATCTATTTAAGCATAAAAATTCAAAAAGAAAAAATAATATAGCACCTTCAACTGCACCACAGACTAAAACAGTTAAATGTGGTCTATTAAACATTAGGTCTCTCTCTTCTAAGTCCCTGTTGGTAAATGATATAATAATTGATCAACATATTGATTTATTCTGCCTAACAGAAACCTGGTTACAGCAGGATGAATATGTTAGTTTAAATGAGTCAACATCCCCGAGTCACACTAACTGTCAGAATGCTCGTAGCACGGGCCGGGGCGGTGGATTAGCAGCAATCTTCCATTCCAGCTTATTAATTAATCAAAAACCCAGACAGAGCTTTAATTCATTTGAAAGCTTGTCTCTTAGTCTTGTCCATCCAAATTGGAAGTCCCAAAAACCAGTTTATTTGTTATTATCTATCGTCCACCTGGTCGTTACTGTGAGTTTCTCTGTGAATTTTCAGACCTTTTGTCTGACTTAGTGCTTAGCTCAGATAAGATAATTATAGTGGGCGATTTTAACATCCACACAGATGCTGAGAATGACAGCCTCAACACTGCATTTAATCTATTATTAGACTCTATTGGCTTTGCTCAAAAAGTAAATGAGTCCACCCACCACTTTAATCATATCTTAGATCTTGTTCTGACTTATGGTATGGAAATAGAAGACTTAACAGTATTCCCTGAAAACTCCCTTCTGTCTGATCATTTTTTAATAACATTTACATTTACTCTGATGGACTACCCAGCAGTAGGGAATAAGTTTCATTACACTAGAAGTCTTTCAGAAAGCGCTGTAACTAGGTTTAAGGATATGATTCCTTCTTTATGTTCTCTAATGCCATATAACAACACAGTGCAGAGTAGCTACCTAAACTCTGTAAGGGAGATAGAGTATCTCGTCAATAGTTTTACATCCTCATTGAAGACAACTTTGGATGCTGTAGCTCCTCTGAAAAAGAGAGCTTTAAATCAGAAGTGTCTGACTCCATGGTATAACTCTCAACTCGTAGCTTAAAGCAGATAACCCGTAAGTTGGAGAGGAAATGGCGTCTCACTAATTTAGAAGATCTTCACTTAGCCTGGAAAAAGAGTCTGTTGCTCTATAAAAAAGCCCTCCGTAAAGCTAGGACATCTTTCTACTCATCACTAATTGAAGAAAATAAGAACAACCCCAGGTTTCTTTCAGCACTGTAGCCAGGCTGACAAAGAGTCAGAGCTCTATTGAGCTGAGTATTCCATTATCTTTAACTAGTAATGAGTTCATGACTTTCTTTGCTAACAAAATTTTAACTATTAGAGAAAAAATTACTCATAACCATCCCAAAGACGTATCGTTATCTTTGGCTGCTTTCAGTGATGCCGGTATTTGGTTAGACTCTTTCTCTCCGATTGTTCTGAGTTATTTTCATTAGTTACTTCATCCAAACCATCAACATGTTTATTAGACCCCATTCCTACCAGGCTGCTCAAGGAAGCCCTACCATTATTTAATGCTTCGATCTTAAATATGATCAATCTATCTTTGTTAGTTGGCTATGTACCACAGGCTTTTAAGGTGGCAGTAATTAAACCATTACTTAAAAAGCCATCACTTGACCCAGCTATCTTAGCTAATTATAGGCCAATCTCCAACCTTCCTTTTCTCTCAAAAATTCTTGAAAGGGTAGTTGTAAAACAGCTAACTGATCATCTGCAGAGGAATGGTCTATTTGAAGAGTTTCAGTCAGGTTTTAGAATTCATCATAGTACAGAAACAGCATTAGTGAAGGTTACAAATGATCTTCTTATGGCCTCGGACAGTGGACTCATCTCTGTGCTTGTTCTGTTAGACCTCAGTGCTGCTTTTGATACTGTTGACCATAAAATTTTATTACAGAGATTAGAGCATGCCATAGGTATTAAAGGCACTGCGCTGCGGTGGTTTGAATCATATTTGTCTAATAGATTACAATTTGTTCATGTAAATGGGGAATCTTCTTCACAGACTAAAGTTAATTATGGAGTTCCACAAGGTTCTGTGCTAGGACCAATTTTATTCACTTTATATATGCTTCCCTTAGGCAGTATTATTAGACGGTATTGCTTAAATTTTCATTGTTACGCAGATGATACCCAGCTTTATCTATCCATGAAGCCAGAGGACACACACCAATTAGCTAAACTGCAGGATTGTCTTACAGACATAAAGACATGGATGACCTCTAATTTCCTGCTTTTAAACGCAGATAAAACTGAAGTTATTGTACTTGGCCCCACAAATCTTAGAAACATGGTGTCTAACCAGATCCTTACTCTGGATGGCATTACCCTGACCTCTAGTAATACTGTGAGAAATCTTGGAGTCATTTTTGATCAGGATATGTCATTCAAAGCGCATATTAAACAAATATGTAGGACTGCTTTTTTGCATTTACGCAATATCTCTAAAATCAGAAAGGTCTTGTCTCAGAGTGATGCTGAAAAACTAATTCATGCATTTATTTCCTCTAGGCTGGACTATTGTAATTCATTATTATCAGGTTGTCCTAAAAGTTCCCTAAAAAGCCTTCAGTTAATTCAAAATGCTGCAGCTAGAGTGCTGACGGGGACTAGAAGGAGAGAGCATATCTCACCCATATTGGCCTCTCTTCATTGGCTTCCTGTTAATTCTAGAATAGAATTTAAATTCTTCTTCTTACTTATAAGGTTTTGAATAATCAGGTCCCATCTTATCTTAGGGACCTCGTAGTACCATATCACCCCAATAGAGCGCTTCGCTCTCAGACTGCAGGCTTACTTGTAGTTCCTAGGGTTTGTAAGAGTAGAATGGGAGGCAGAGCCTTCAGCTTTCAGGCTCCTCTCCTGTGGAACCAGCTCCCAATTCAGATCAGGGAGACAGACACCCTCTCTACTTTTAAGATTAGGCTTAAAACTTTCCTTTTTGCTAAAGCTTATAGTTAGGGCTGGATCAGGTGACCCTGAACCATCCCTTAGTTATGCTGCTATAGACGTAGACTGCTGGGGGGTTCCCATGATGCACTGTTTCTTTCTCTTTTTGCTCTGTATGCACCACTCTGCATTTAATCATTAGTGAACGATCTCTGCTCCCCTCCACAGCATGTCTTTTTCCTGGTTCTCTCCCTCAGCCCCAACCAGTCCCAGCAGAAGACTGCCCCTCCCTGAGCCTGGTTCTGCTGGAGGTTTCTTCCTGTTAAAAGGGAGTTTTTCCTTCCCACTGTAGCCAAGTGCTTGCTCACAGGGGGTCGTTTTGACCGTTGGGGTTTTACATCATTATTGTATGGCCTTGCCTTACAATATAAAGCGCCTTGGGGCAACTGTTTGTTGTGATTTGGCGCTATATAAAAAAAAAATTGATTGATTGATTGAAAAGAAAGTTCTTAAAAATGTGCAAATCTAGAAAGGGACAATTCAGTTAAATTTTAAATCTATATCCAGAAATCATAATAATGGCTCAGTTAGACCATCACATCAGCTGAAGAAAACCAGACACAAAAACTTTGTGATGTAACCCACAAGTTTTATGAAGAGTGGGTTTGAAGGTTAAATGGGGTCATTCCAAATATCACCATCTCGGGAGTGTCTGACCACACCTACGTATAGTTTGGTGTGACTTATATACCAAAAAAATCATCATTCACAACCAGGAATTTTCATGACAGTTTAAAGGAGAAACACAACATTAAACCAGCATTTTTGTTTTTATAAAAAAAGAGGTGGAAACTTCGTAACAGGGCTCAATTACTTTCACAATAAAGTGTTCGTCATACAAGTAATCGTGATGGTATCACAACTTTGAGCTTTTCCTCAATTAGGCTCAGAGATAAAATACAATTAACAGTCAAGCTCATTTCAAGCAAATAAACACGGATAGATGTCTTTATCAAACAGCAAAGGGTCCTGTCAAAGGACACAAACAGCTGTGTAAATGAACATCTGTTCCCGCGGTGCAGCAGAATAACAGTAACAGTAAAAGATAAATGCCACGGTGAGCTGGTTTAAACTGAACTCACCTTTTTAGTTGGACCACTGTCAGTCACTTCAGGAAATTTTCCACATCCAAAAGAAATCTACAAGAAATCCACAAACAGAAGTCCGTGCTGGGCTCAAAAAGTTCAGTCCACATGTGACATGTCACTGTTATTCATTAAAGACAAAGCAGAAAATTCCCAAAGAGCTGACTTCAGGCTCTGTGGAGAGACTCAAATAAAATCCAGTCTGTCGCCGGGTCACAAAACCGAGTTGTCCCAAACACTTAGCCTCTGGTAATACATACTATATTAGCCTATCTTTTTAAGGAGGAAGCAGAAGATGAACAAGCAGGAAGAGGAAGAAGTAGAAAAAAAAACAAAAAAATGTTTTTGTTTTAAGAAATGTGTAGTGCCCATAAGAAGTATGTATTCCTATAGAAAAGTGGGAGCTTTGTTTATGATCTTTGTCGAAGCTGGCTAGTGAGAATGTTCCGCCTTGTGATAATAAAGCAAGAAGCGTCTGTGTGTCTGTGGCTCACATATCTCTCAGACTGTTAGGGTATTATTTATTTCTTTAATTTATTTCTTCTGTCTCTCCCTGTGAACGCGTTAGAGGTAGGCATCTGTTTAAGGCAGAGAGTGACTCATCTTAGATATATGTTTTAGTTTTAAAGTATTGCACTAATTTTGATGGTTTTACCCCCAATCTCAATTCTCTTTTGTACCCCTACCCCTTTAAAGCAAGGGGTAAGGCGAAGGGGTATGCCTCTAGCCCTATGAATTGAGACACCCCTCCGCCTTAGGAGAAAAAAAACTGCCGTGTCAAACTGCCGTCTTCACTGTTTGTTAACATAGCAACCGAAATGCAACTTGTTGCAGTAGCCTGTTTGCTCTTTTTATTTTCTCACCTTTCTGTGTAAATGCAAAGAAATAGAAGTCACAGATTTCTTCGACGCATCGCAATTATGTCATGTTAATTAATGTAATTAATTTGTAATTTGTAATAATAATTAATAGCATTAATAATTAATTAATTGTAATTAATTAATGTTAATAATAATTAATCAATAATAGCAATATTAATATTGTTTGATTAATCATTAATTGATTGATTAGTAATTAATTAGTTAATTTATGAGTAATTAAAATAAATAAACACTTGAAATATATCAGTCTGTGTGCAATGAATGTATACAAGTTTCACTTTTTGAATGGAATTACTGAAATAAATCAACTTTTTCATGATATTTTAATTATATGATCAGCACCTGTATGTATGTTATTGGCTGCATCTAGTTCTGTTAACCTTATATTTCCTTTTTCAAATTCTCCCATTTTTTGCATCCAGCCCTATTTCCTTTAGAAATTTCCTTGACAAATAATACCACTCTATTAGGACGTCAGGTTATTTGTTACACTACGTTTGTTTACAAAATACACACGTGTTACAGACCTTGAAATCCAACAGCAGGGATCGCTATTATCCAAATATTTATGAACATACAAATGAACGTGCTTATCCTTTATCATGATTTTCTCCATTGCGAGATATAGAAGTGTCTTATCATAGCGTTCGTGTGTATGTGCATTATAACGCCTCAGCGCACGAGCGAAGTTACGATATTCTTCAGAATGACAATATACGCAACATGCATCCAGCAGCATACATGTTGCTGTCACAGGCAACTGCCTGTAAAGTTTTTTGGCAAGTTATAACTTTCTAAACATTTGTAATGTAAGCCGCTTCATTTGTGCGGCTCTTTCGGCGCCATGTTTGTTTCTGTGGAGACAGCGGTAAGCTCCTCCTACCCCTCCAAACGGAGTGTACATCCAGATTCCCTCCAATCGGAGGGGTTTGTAGCCCTGCGCCTTCCCCTCCGCCTCACTCCAAAAAGAGAATTGAGACAGAATTGGAATTGAGATTCAGCCTTAGTGTGGACATGCTGTGTCCAGGTGCATTATGGATAATCTCAGTACATTCACGACAGGAGAAATGCATTTGAGATGCTCTGATCAGACTCCACACAGACAAAAGCATTAAACTCTTTGTATATTGTGCCTAAAACTCTTGTGAATATTTTCTGGGTTTATAGACGTTATTCTGTTTGTTTTATGTAAAAATGCCAGAAGAAGTCCAGGTTGCTTCTCCATTATTTTCAATTGGAATCACTGCAATCGCTTCCTGTTTGGTCTTTAGAGTCCTGCTTATGTCAAACACTGTCTGCTGTCTTTGTTCCAGAGTAATATATATATAAAAGATGTCTGAAATTCAGTTTGCGTTTATTAAATTCCACGCAGCTTAAACGTAGCAGACACGGATTATCTGGAATTTTGTTTTGGCACGTTTTCACGGTCTCTACTGCCATATACTCGCCAGTAGTGTTCATGGCAGTATGAGCATCTAGACGCCAGTAGATGGCAGTGTTCTATTTATTTTGTCCCCGGTTATATCAGACGGTTGTCTATCACAACTTGACTTTTTGGCTTTTGCAAATAGCTTTTTTTAACAAGTAAAAAAAGGCGTATTTTACCAAAGCACATTTATATGTAGACATCAACACACACACCTCACATTAACGTGTTGGTTTTTACATAGAATGAATGAGTCAACCAATCAGTGTTAGTGGAGGCTCATTTACCCATAATCCCTTTGGCATCTGTCTGTGTTTGTTACAAAACTTCAGAATTAGTGCATTATTTAAAATTAAGATATGTGTTATATTTTAACTTTGTACAAATAACAGAATTGACATTAATGGAGTTATTCTATCCGGGTTAATTTGATGATTTTAAATTAAAACCATAAGTCAAAACCACAATATTTCCCAAGACCTCTGCCTCACTCTGGCACTACTGTATTCTGTTAACCCTCTGGGGCTGATGCTGTCATATACAATGGCTGAGACCAAGTTTTACTAATTAAAAATAACTTTGTAATGATATGAGATAGAAACTTACTTTTTTTTGCTGAAAAGTTAAGTCCACGGACTTTCGAGCCAGCCATCCACCATCTTTGTACTCCTCATAGAAGCTGTGTGATGGTGTGCACAATGTGAGTGTCCAATCGGAATTGGTTCACCGTCACATGGTTTTCCAATATCCAATCGTAGGCCAGATTTACCTCACGTGATAAACCAAAGATTGTTTTCAGGAGTGATGTGTTACTAGTTGGCCCGTCTGAATAGCCACCTGGCTGCTGGCTCCAATGCGCCCTGCGCCATTACGCACAGCGATCAGTGAAAGTGAGCAGACGGAGCAGACGGAGAGCCTCTCACACAATCTCACGTGCTCAAACAAAGAGTGTGTGAGTATCGGGATTGCTCCACTAGTTTGCCTGTGAATGTCATTGGATAAGCCTGTGGCAAGCTTTCTCGTTCCGACTGTTTACCATATCAATGGATCAAGGGGGAGGGGTCACTCCTCAGAGTGTGAATGGGCCTCGCAGTGTGAAAGCTGCTTTCAGAGCAGGAGAGAACAAACACACAGTCAACTTAGAAGTAGTTTGTGATGTGACCTTTGTGTAATAGCAGTCAGAAATTGCTTTGAGATGAAGACAAACAGAACGCATAGACCATTTTGTATATATTGTTCAAAATGTGCATTTGTGTTTATTGTGTTAACCTTTTTATTGTACAATCTTTCACACAAGACCTCAAATTACATAAAGTGTAAAACAGTTGTTTATTATAGTTTGCTGTGTGTTTTGAATAAATGTGTGTGGAAAATTCTTTTCCGCTTTACTTTGTCCTTTCTTATTGCTGATTGTAAACCTTTATTACACCTATAAAACACCACTATAGCATATATATATATATATATATATATATATATATATATATATATATATATATATATATATATATATATATTCTGAAAGTACAGGTTGTCCTGAAAAAAAGAGACAAAAAAAACTTGATTGTGGAATGCAGGGAGAACTTCGATGAATTTCGCCGCCACTCCTTTTCATGGCCAAATTTTCTGTCACAGTGGAATGTGCCGAAAAAGTGCTGATGTCCACCTCTTCCGCAGTTTCTCGGATAGTCACACGACGGTCCCGCATCACCACAGCGTTCACTTTGGAAATGATCTGGTCATTTCAGCATGTTGATGGCTGCCCAGAGCGTGGCTCGCTCTCCACGTTGTGCAGATGTCTTTAAACCAGTTGTACTGCTCCTTAATCTGTGTGATGCCCAGAGGATCGCCACTGAAAGCCGTCTGAATAATCCGAATGGTTTCCACCTGGCTGTCGCCCAGTTTCTGGCAAAATTTGATGCAGTCACGCTGCTCCAGTTGTTCCGCCATTTCATTGCAAAGAAAAAATGACGAGAGACTACACCCATCCTCACACAAAGGCTGCTTACAAGCAAATGACGCAATCGACAGGCGTGAAAAAACTCACGCATGCGCACGAAGGTTGGCCCATGCAAACACACGTGATTCAAATCCATCAGGTTTTTGAAAAAAATAAAAAGGTCAGATACTTTTCTAACAGACCTCATATGAGCGAAGCATCGCGCAGTGGCGCAAAGCTCACTCATGGTACAGGGCATCCTAAACGGGAAGGGCCAATTTTCAAATCCACAGTAAAACAGGAAATGTTCAAATTTCAAACACTTCCTGGATTGACAGATGATATCCCATGGAATCTCGCGGGAACTCAGTGGCAAGCTCACACTCAAACAGGAAGTGCCAATTTATCAGTCACAATGAAACAGGAAATGTTACAATGTCAAACACTTCCTGGCATGGGTGGAGCTAGAGAGGAGGCCGGGGTTTCACTGGACTCTCCTGAAATCTGACTGGACACAGATGATTGACATGTCACAGCACCACACGTCTGGTTGAAAGACCTGCATTTTCAAATCAGTGAGTCACATTGACTGCTAGGTTCCTTCTGTCCAGTAGTTTATGCTGTGTACCACAAAAAGTTTTAATCCACCTTAGTAGAAGAAGAAAAATGTTTGCTCCAGATTTGAACTGAACACGTTGTTTGAACTATGGACTCTAATGACACCAAACTTATACAGTGAGGAAAATAAGTATTTGAACACCCTGCAGTTTTGCAAGTTCTCCCACTTAGAAATCATGGAAAGGGTCTGAAATTTTCATCTTAGGTGCATGTCCACTGTGAGAGACATAATCTAAAAAAAAAAAAATCCGGAAAACACAATGTATGATTTTTTTAATAATTTATTTGTATGTTACTGCTGCAAATAAGTATTTGAACCCCTACCAACCAGCAAGAATTCTGGCTCACACAGACCTGTTAATTTTTCTTTAAGAAGCCCTTTTATTCTGCACTCTTTACCTGTATTAATTGCACCTGTTTGAACTTGTTACATGTATAAAAGACACCTGTTCACACACTCAATCAATCACACTCCAACCTGTCCACCATAGCCAAGACCAAAGAGCTGTCTAAGGACACCAAGGACAAAACTGTAGACCTGCACAAGGCTGGGATGGACTACAGGACAACAGGCAAGCAGCTTGGTAGAAGACAATTGTTATGATTATTTATTAGAAAGTGGAAAAAACACAAGATGACTGTCAATCTCCCTCAGTCTGGGATTCCATGCACCCTCTCTACTTTTAAGATTAGGCTTAAAACTTTCCTTTTTGCTAAATCTTATAGTTAGGGCTGGATCAGGTGACCCTGAACCATCCCTTAGTTATGCTGCTATAGACGTAGACTGCTGGGGGGTTCCCATGATGCACTGTTTCTTTCTCTTTTTGCTCTATATGCACCACTCTGCATTTAATCATTAGTGATCGATCTCTGCTCCCCTCCACAGCATGTCTTTTTCCTGGTTCTCTCCCTCAGCCCCAACCAGTCCCAGCAGAAGACTGCCCCTCCCTGAGCCTGGTTCTGCTGGAGGTTTCTTCCTGTTAAAAGGGAGTTTTTCCTTCCCACTGTTGCCAAGTGCTTGCTCACAGGGGGTCGTTTTGACCGTTGGGGTTTTACATAATTATTGTATGGCCTTGCCTTACAATATAAAGCGCCTTGGGGCAACTGTTTGTTGTGATTTGGCGCTATATAAAAAAATTGAGTGATTGATTGATTGATTGATCTCACTTTGTGGGGTAAGGATGATTCTGAGAAAGCTCAGAACTACACAGGAGGACCTGGTCAATGACCTGAAGAGAGCTGGGACCACAGTCACGTAACACATGATGCTGTCATGGTTTAAAATCCTGCAGGGCAGCAAGGTCCCCCTGCTCAAGCCAGCACATGTCCAGGCCCGTTTGAAGTTCACCAGTGACCATCTGGATGATCCAGAGGAGGTATGGGAGAAGGTCATGTGTTCAGATGAGACCAAAATAGAGCTTTTTGGAATCAACTCCACTTACCATGTTTAGAGGATGAGAACAACCCCAAGAAAACCATCCCAACCGTGAAGCATGGGGATGGAACCATCACACTCTGGGGGTGCGCTTCTGCAAAGGGGACAGGACGACTGTACCGTATTGAAGGGAGGATGGATAGGGTCATGTATTGCGAGATTCTGGCAAACAACCTCCTTCCCTCAGTAAGAGCATTGAAGATGGGTCATGGCTGGGTCTTCCAGCATGACAATGACCCCAAACACACAGCCAGGGCAACTAAGGAGGGGCTCTGTAAGAAGCATTTCAAGGTCCCGGAGTGGCCTGGCCAGTCTCCAGACCAGAACTCAATAGAAAATCTTTGGAGGGAGCTGAAACTCCAAACCTGAAAGATCTAGAGAAGATCTGTATGGAGGAGTGGACCAAAATCTTGCTGCAGTGTGTGCAAACCTGGTGAAAAACTACAGGAAACGTTTGACCTCTGTAAAGGCAAACAACGGCTGCTGTACCAAATATTAACATTTATTTTCACAGGTGTTCAAATACTTATTCGCAGCAGTAACATACAAATAAATTATTTTTAAAAATCATACATTGTGATTTCTGGATTTTTTTTTTTTTTTTTTAGATTATGTCTCTCACAGTGGACATGCAACTAAGATGAAAATTTCAGACCCATCCATGATTTCTAAGTGGGAGAACTTGCAAAATCGCAGGGTGTTAAAATACTTATTTTCCTCACTGTATTGGTGAGTAAACGACCGTATTTTATGTCAGAAATGAGGTCCAGGCTGTTAAAAGCAGCATTTCTCCGTTAATTCAGTAAGGTATATCTTCTATTATACATTCCAAATCTAAGGTGGAACTCTACCAGAGTTTACTAAAGTACACCTGAATATCTTAAAAAAAAAAAAAAAAAAGAGTAGAGCCACTTCGGGACAGCATGTATATAAGTGACATTTACATGACAATTTATATGACAATATTGAGATACGATAATTTGGCCATATTGTACCATATTGTACAGCCCTACTGTCAACTAGCTGAAAACTTTGAATATTAATTTACATCTACATTAAAAAAATGCTTAAGGTGGCAGTGGGTTAAAAGGGCTGTAATTGGGGGTCAGCTGAAAAGCAAAAAGAAAAATACTTAAAAAGGTGGAGAGTATGGGGGCAGAGGCCCTCCAGAAGCCGAATGTCAAAATAATGAAAATGCTTAAAAAGGCAGGGAGTCGCAGTCTGAGCCCCCCAGAAGCTGAACGGTTTTAGTCATGCTCATGCTCGCAAGAACCGTTCTACTGAAAAATGTCTGAAGGACCTAAAGGACATGGTTAGATGGCGAGCAGCTTTTCCAGGCATGTGAGAGGCAAATAAAGAAAATGTTTAAAAAGGCGAGGGGTCGGAATCAGAGCTCCCCCAGAAGGTGAAAGGTTTTTGCCATGCTAATGTTCCTCTGAAGCATTTACTCATAAAGTCTGAAGGACCTAAATGACATGGTGAGATGCTGACAAGCTTCGCTCATTCATGTCCGCAGACATATGCATATTAAAGGATGCACATCATCATGCCATGTGCAAGCCATATCCGACTATTATTATTTTTTATTCTATTTGGAAGAAACTGTATTGAAACTACAAGGACAGCTCTTTTAAACTCGCAACATGGGGTGTGCAGCCAGTACTTTCTGAGTGCCAGTCCCAATCCCGGATAAATAAGTACGGTTGTCTCAGGAAGGACATCTGTATAAAAATGCAAAAAAAAAAAAAAATGAAATGGAGGTCACAAATCAAAATTCCATACCAGACCCGGGTTAACAACGACCTCCACTGGTGCTGTTGTCCAATAGGGTGCCGGCGGACACTGGGCTACTACTGGGTGAAGGAAGAAGTACAAAAAGAGGAAAAGAACATGTCCATGGACAGTGTGAGAGGAGGAAAACGACAAGGGTGGAAGTGAGAGTTTGGACTTTGAATGTTGCCAGTATGACTGGTAAAGGGAGAGAGAGTTGGCTGATATAATGGAGAGGAGGAAGGATAGTGTAAATATAATTTGTTCTCAGAACATGGCTTTAATCAAATAGTCATGTTTGAAGAACCAATCATTTTTCACTTAACAGCCCTTTCATTTGTATTTTTGAGTCGAAACAACGTGTTTCAGTGTGCCAAATCTTGCAGTTCTTTGAATGACCATTTCAGTTACTCCCTGTTGGCACCCTTGTCAAAAATATCCAGATTTACAGCAGAATAGAACATGTTTACAACCTGGTACAAAAAAAGGTTTTAGCCCGTATAGCTAATTTATCCATTCATAACAGATGTACGGAAGGCAAATTTGTTAAATAAATAATCAGTTTAACCTAATTTAAGCCATAAAGTTGTGAATAATTAGCAGTGTGGTCACTTTGAGTAACAGCCACTGTATGCTGGTAAGACAAACTCAAGTCTCCTGCTGCTAGCACTCCGGTGAGGTTACCTCCACTGTAACCAAACCAAGGTAATGTGTTGCGCAGAATTTTTAATACTGTCACCTAAGTCACCTGTTGTGAAAACCACTGCTAGTCTGCTAATGTGCTTTAGGTTGATCTGTAATGCGGCGGGGGGGGGGCTTCATTCGTCCCATCCAGGACTTGCTGGCCTTGCCCATGCACTACCTCTTTATACATTTATAGGCTGGTTGGGAGTAAATCACGGGACCTCTCAAAATCGTAAAAAAGAAAAACATGACTTATACTCTGGAAAATACAGTAGTTCCTCTACTATATTCTCTGCTGCCTCAGTGCTCCCTCTCAGTTAAATTTAAACACAAATCTCCAACAGGAGGCATCTAGAGGGCATCTGATTGAGAATCTTGAAAATCCAGTTCATGAATCTAAGTGAGGATTACACAGTGAGTTACTGAAATACTTGTATTCCTTTATGAATACACTTACTCCTAACCCAGACGGGCTAATCCCCCAGTTTTTGGCAGTTTCAGATATGGAAGTAAGGATTATCGTCCCAGTTGGCTGCAAATCATCCAAATGCATAAAGATGTCCACATTCTGAAGAAACCACCACAGCTACATCAGCAAGAAGTAAAGATGCAATTTTTGTGCCATCTTTACTGACACTGTCCCACCCTTGGCTGTGCTTTGAGACTCTATAAAAATCACTATTACAACTACTGACAATCTCGACAGATTCAACGTCCACAATAAATGTGTTTGACTTTTTCCTGAGGACAAGGGTGGCCCATAAAAGGGGATTTGGCACTTCATTTTCCTGCAGCAATGCCAACAAAACACACTGAGGGACCCCATTGTTGGCATTTTTCAAATGCTCAAAACACATGTAGAGTGGATGAGTAAACTCCGATGACCCCAGCAAGTTCCTGGCAAAAACAAAGAGCTGGCCTTCTGTTCCACAGCCTGGATAAAATCTGCATCGCTCCCCATGGATCTGAAGCGTGACAATGGGTCAGTCTCCTGTGCAGCACCCTGATGTAAGCTTTATCAAGGACGCTGAGCAGTGTTATACACAGGAAAAGCAACTTATACTTAACTACACATTAATGCTTGGATCTTATTCAACAAAGAATTATTGCATATAGAACATGACATGTTCAGGCAGGGGTGGTAGACAAGTGGTTAGTGTGCTTGTTTCCAGTGCGGAAGTTTCCCTGTTCAAACCCCACCCTTGCTTATTCTCATGTAATGTAGAGTTGCGTCAGGAAGGGCAGCTGCAAAAAAGGCAGAAAAGGCTCAATTGGTGAACGTTGAAAAATTCCAGCCTCTGTCAGGAGGGGCAGATGGTCGGACAGCCGTGCACAGTATGTTCCCGTGGTGACAGTTTCATGCATGGTCATGTGCATGCGCACGAACAGTGCGACCACATGAGCGGTGTGATACCACATCATGTTCACACAGCAGCGGAAGCAATTAAGTGTTGTATAAATGTACATGAATCGAAGAAAATGTGTAAGGACCAAATAATGAGAGAGCACAGAACATTATAAGAAGAGTGAATGTACTTTTTAAATGTAAGACAATCATGTTACTGGTAATGATGTGTAATTGATGCCTGATGATTTGACGGTCTGTGTCGGAAATGACGAAAATATTTAATTCCTGTTATAAAGAGCGGACAAAATAAGAATTATCATCCTTCTGTTCCTTTATGTTCATGAACCATGGCCATGGATGTAAACAAGGAAGTACTGAACTGACATGAATTAATTTATGCACTCACATCAGTCAGCCACACAGAGAGTCCATCCGTGCATCCAGCTGTCTCTGCTCAGTTGGCGCACAGCGTGCCGAAGGACACCACGTTATGTGGACTGTAGCTCACATAGTGGACGTGACATTTGCCTCGCTAGCTGGTCGTTCACATGATCAGATGGATAATTTCACATGGGGCAGCTGATGGTGTCTGCAGTGCACACTGAGGCGCAACTGAGCATGTTCCAAAGATGATATGTGTTTTTATTTTTCCCCAGGTCATCATCATTTACAGACACGCATGCACCACTGTGCCTTGTACATGGGTGATTGGAGCACATGTGACAATATGTGTTCCCCAGCTTTGCATTGTGCTGACTCAGTGACTGCAATGTTGTGTGGCACAATCCACAGGAACGCAGTCACTGGCCGTGGGCCGTGGTCAGCTCCCTCCTTGCTTGATTTTGAATGACATCCAACCCATGAGGTGAATACATGTCACAGTCCCCTGACAAACGCATAACACCACCGAAGAGCGACATGCCCACCTGTCCAGAGCAGCAAAGCACTCACATGAATGGGCTCACTGCTCCAGGATGTGGGGCAAATGAGCTGCCCACACTGTCTGTCAGTCAAGCTGTCAGTCAGGGTGTCAAATGACGGATGGACCATGCGGACGTTGTGATCGCGTGTCACATGAGGTGCAGCGGACCAGTGAGCTCTTTATATTTTTCACCATGTCATGAGAGCCTGCCTACAGATGTGCATCGTAGTGGCATTTTGAAAGGTGATGTTCTGCATGGCATGATATGTGTTCTCCAGCTGTGAGTAGGGATGACACATTGGTCAGCTGCGACATGATGATCGCCTTGGTGAACATGTGTCTGATCATCTGACAGCTTTGGTGCACCCGCATACGTTGGCATCATCTGATTGCCTCTGTGGGTGCATCTGGCCCATGATCATCAGCGATCGTGTGTCATGAGACGTGGCTGCCCAGTCGGATCGCGCGCTGGCGCTGTGCCATGCAGCTGGAGCAGCCAGGTTTTTATTTTTATCTCTGTTGTGGTGGTGTGGCACGCTGCTGTCCAGTGATTTCACCTCCAGCAGGACATGCTGAATATGCCATGATGGGTGTTCCACAGCTGTGAGCTGTTCCATCATGGACATGACAGCCACCCATGTGTGCACTGCGCTGGACAGCGATTGCACTGCACTCTGACCACCATTCGAGCCTTCTCCACTTTCATGCTGGCCACATGAATGCCCCCACATTTTCTAAGTGCCCTGTGAGTGATGTTGGATGTTCGTGGGTGGCACCTGGACAGTGGACACTGGCCCGTCATTCGGCCGCTGGTGTGAAGGCTGCCTCAATCAGACTGTTTGGCCAGGGTTCAACCTAGCCACTCTACATTCGCAACACACAAAAGGCATTTGCAAAACCAAAAAGTCTATTTTGTTAAGTTATGATTCAGGTTGACAACCGTGTGATATAACTGAGCGCCATTCCCACTGCCGTCCAGTAGATGGCAGTGTTTGATGCATTTTAACCCATCTATTGGATGGCAGTGGGAATCAGAACTTAACAACTTAACTTTTTTTTACAAATGAAAAAAATGACATTTTACAAAAGCACATTTATTTGTAAACACCGACACACATGTACATCTTATTGTGTTAGTTTTTACATAGAATGAATGAATCAACCAATCAGTGTGAGTGGAGGCTCAGCTTACCCATAATCCCTTTGGGCATCAGAATATTATTATTAATATTATTTTAAAATGAAAAGATATGTGTTATATTTTCACTTTGTAGGATAGAGTTGACATTAATGTAATTATTCTGTCTGGATTAATTTGATTTATAAATCAAAACCATGAGTCAAACCTGCTTTCCTTTTCAAGACGCCTGCCTCATGGCTGGACCACTGTATGCTGTGAAGGATAATGACTTGCAATATGTGTTATATTTTTACTTTGTACAAAGGACAGAGTTGACATTAATGTAATTATTCTATCCAGATTAATTTGATTTATAAATCAAAACCATGAGTCAAACCTGCTTTCCTTTTCAAGATGTCTGCCTCACAGCTGGACCACTGTATGCTGTGAAGGATAATGATTTCTTTGTTTTTTTGTTTTTGTTTTTGTTTTTTTTGTGGCAGGCTGGTAGCCAGGGCCCTTCCGCTGGGGTAAAGTTGAGCTCAGCTTCTCTCAGCTGCCTGACTGCGCCAAAAATATGTAGCAGACCAGAACCAACATGTATGATTTTAGGGTTTACAAATGTGTTTCACCCTTACTAACTATGCAAAAAACATTAGCGGACTAAATTAGCAAAACTAAATTCAGTGGAAGCTAAGTGTTCAGCTGATGGGTTTTGAAGTTAGCTGAAAAGCTAATCTGTGAACAAAAGAGTTAGCTTCGCTAATTAGCAGTTAACGGATTAGCGGAGCTGTGCCCAACACTGCAAACAGTTTACTACTACTATACTACTGATGAACAGGTGCATGGACCTTTGGTTTCCATGCAGTGTGGATGGTGTGACAGTACAGAAAACGCGATTGTTGACATTATAATTCTGTGCTGGTGCATGAGTTGCATCTGGCACCAACATGGAAGCTGACGTGAAAGCTTGGTGGAAAGACTGAAGTGTCTCAATACAGAAGTGAATCAAATGCTGACATGTGTGCCAACGCAGAGGCCAACGCAAAACCTTGGTGGAAACGGGTCCTCAAGACTTGGACCTTCATTCTTTTACAAAGACATTGGCATCATGAAACACCTCTGTCCAGTGACCTCATCAATAACCTCTTCCCAGATGTCTCTTGATCTCAACTTCTGTGGACCCAGAGACATGAATGTTACTGCTGAGCTTAGTGAGTGTCTTAACAAGTTCATCATTTTCACCTCACATGGATATACTTCTGGTGGCTGTGTAGGGGAAGTCATTAAAAACTTTGTTCTTCGTTTAGATCCAGGACATCAAAATTCCAGACGTTCTGACTCAACGCTCAAACTCCTGAGTGTGGCAATCATGGTACACATTGATTCTCAAAAATAACAGCATCTCTAACAAAGTGAATGTGCCAACAAAGGCACCAAAGCTGCTGGTTTTCACAGTCCTACCCAACACCCAGTCCATGTAAGCATTGAGCAGTGTCTGAGCCAGAACACATCCCTGAACATACCTGTGGCCTCAATGTGCATACACAAAACCTTTGAACTGGAGGATCAGGAACTTACTGACTCACAGATCTGGCAACTTGCTTCCGACAGATTCTTTGCTGTTGTGACGCTCTTCTGAACTTTACACAGTTATATATTTTTCTTTTATTTCTGTTTAGCACTCTTCTGGTTGTTGAGTGTATCTACTCTGAACCTTATTTGACTACAGTCCTGTGGTGAATCGCTAGTGGTTAGCTTTCGCTAGCGGTTAGCTTTCCCTAGCTAGGTAGACTGCCCCCGCAATACTTTTATAGCTGTTTCTTTTTTTTACCTGTTTAATACTTCTGTTAGTTTTTCAGTGTAACTGCTGTGAATTTTAGGTCGTTATTTTACTCCTGTGTAAATCTTAGGAGTGGTTAGCATTTTCGCTAGCGATTAGCTTGCATTAGGTAGTTCGACCCCCCATTTTTTTAATACTTCTGTTAGTTTTTTAGTGTAACTGTTGTGAATTTTAGCTTAGTACTTTACTCTTGTGTTAATCCTAGGAGTGGTAGAGAAGCTTGAATCTTCGATTGGACTGGGTTGCTTGACGCAAGGACATTTCCTTCAAATCGCAGAAGGTTCCTCAGCTAAAATTCTTGCTCTGGTAGTCTGACTTCTGTCTTGACTCTTGTAGGGAAGAATAAACAGAATCCACAAAAGCTGGAGTTTTAAACTTAACCAGACCCCTCCTACCGAGAGGCAGACTGCTATAGGCTAGTGACTCAACAATAGCTCTAATTACCACCTATTGTGCTCTAATTAGCACCCTCCTAATGACAGGGCAGCTGTCCCTCCTAATGATGGGACGGACGCCTCTCCTGATGGCCCCCTTGACAACTCTCCTGATGACGTGAATGACTCATTACCATGAACAAAAGACTGAAACTGCTTTGACCTGAGTACCCCATTGTAAACAGGGGACAAAGCGTGTCTCAGACCCCCTCCCCGGTTAAGGCTGGGTTTCAACTGTTTCACATAGAATGCCTCCTTGACCCCTCTCTCAAACCATTCCTTCTCTCTGGCTAAGATTTTAACTTCCTTGTCCTCAAAAGTGTGGTTAGTGTCTTTAAGGTGGAGATGAACTGCAGATTGAGGTCCACTGGTGCCCTCTCTGCGGTGCTGGTATAGCCAATTGTGTAAAGGTTGCTTAGTCTCACCTATGTAGTGTTTGTTACAGTTTTCCTGACATCTGATAGAATACACTACATTGCTCTGTTTGTAACTAGGGATCCTGTCCTTAGGGTGAACTAATTTCTGTCTCAAGGTGTTAACCGGTTTAAAGTAAACTGGGATTTTGTGCTGTCTGAAGATCCTCTGTAGTTTTTCCCCTACTCCTGCTAAATAAGGGAGAGACACTCCTCTTCTTCTTGTCTCTGTCTCCTGTCTATCTGGTCTCTTTGTTCTCTGGGATTTCTGCACTTTGTCCAGGGACCATCGTGGGTACCCACATACTGTGAGGGATTTCCGGACAAGTTGTTGTTCTTTAGCCCTTCCCTCTGCAGTTGTGGGCACCTGTAGGGCTCTGTGTTGAAGAGTCCTGATCACCCCGAGCTTGTGTTCAAGGGGGTGGTTTGAGCCAAAGAGCAGATATTGGTCAGTGTGAGTGGGTTTTCTGTAAACCCCTGTCTGGAGCTGCCTGTTCTGTGCCTGTTGAGGACTTTACAGAACACATCAACTCGGTGGACTCCAATATCAAGTTCACACGTGAGGATGCCAGAAACAACCATTTAGCCTTCTTGGACTGTCATGTTACGATTGGAGAGAACTATGGAAACCACCTGGACAACTGAGAGCCTACACAGAAACAAATCTTAGGAGTGATTTACTTGTAGGAGGGTTTTTTTTACTGTTACTGTTCCTACAAGTCTAATACTTCTGCTACTTTTTCAGTGTAACTGCTGTGAATTTTAATTCATTTATTTACATCTGTGTTAATCCTGTGTGAGCCTTAGGAGTGGTTAGCTTATCCATTACTGGTTAGCTCGTGCTTGCTTGGCTATACTCTTGAATTTCTTAGTGCACAAAGTACACTACTTTACACCCTCCATAAATCCTGCGTGATGTTGGAACATAGGGTGGATCTCTGAGGAGGATGGCTTTCGGACTGTGGCTAGGCGGAGGAAGCCCCGTAGGGCTTGATGCCCAGTTGTGGTACCCCGATCACACTCACCATTGCGAACTGTGAATCGGTTCTCCCCCTTGGAATTGCCTGATGTGAATTCTCTGAGCCCACAAGTGACTTCAACTCCTGTCTCCAGGCCGAAACACTGGACTTTAGTGATAGGGGATTTTCTGATGATCTTCTGCTGATGCTGCAGAAGAGCAGACAGACTAAGGAACATGACATGAGACATAGTCACATAGTTATTCACGTTGGCACCAATGATGTCAGGATGAAGCACTCAGAGGTCACAAAAATGGACATAGAGAGGACTTGTGACCTTGCCAGAAAGAGGTGTCGGCATCGATTAATAGTCTCTGGTCCCCTCCTTCCGGGGTACTGATGAGGTGTTTAGCAGGCTGACATCGTTAAATAGATGGCTGGCACAATTTTGTAGACAGCAAGGCTTTAGCTTTATTGATAACTGGCCTTTGTTCTGGGGCCGCGGTGGCTTGCTGATGCCGGACGGCCTCCACCCTACTGGGGAAGGCACCGCCATCTTGTTTGCAAACATAGATACAGCTCTGCAGGGAGGGTAACATTAGGAATTTACATCAGGTCACGGAGCAGGTGATTAGAGACCCTGCAAGGCTTATGACAAATGAGGGTGTGGAATTCATTAGCTTAGGGGGGAAATTAGTGCGGAAAATCCACTATGGTGATAGTGTAGTTTATCTGCCAGGGAGGGAAATTCAACAAGTTGAGACTGTGGCCTGCTTCCATAGACCTGTCCATAAAAATCATAGAGGGATATGCTTTGCAAACTTAATACCCATTACTACATTGGATGATTTGAAATTGAGGATGGCCCAATGGTTTGTCCAGCAATAGCAAAAATTTTGTGTCTGCTATCTACAACACGCGTGGAATGTCTCAAACCTAAACTTACTTCTAGGCATCTTATATATGCTACTCTGGAACCACCCCTAAATCCAATCAGTTCAATTGTCAACCCCACTGAAGTCCTTAGTCTGGGTCTCATTAACATAAGATCACTGTCCTCAAAATCATTGTTGATTAATGATCTAATTATTGATCATCACTTAGATATGATTGGGTTATGTGAAACCTGGCTTAAACCTACAGCTGTCCTCCCCTTAAATGAGGCCTGCCCACCAGCATATACATTTAGTCATGTCCCTTGTGATGCGAAGCAGGGGTGTTGCTCTTATTTGTAAATCTAGGTTTTGTTTATTAGCTGTTGGGGTCACAAATATAACTCGTTCGAGCATCTGATTCTCTGCTCTGCTCAGGATATTACACCTTGCCAAGATCAGAAGAATAATAATCAGCCGTATTACTTTGTCACTATATATAGGCCTCCTGGCCCATATTCTGAATTCTTAGATGAATTTGGTGCATTCATCTCTAACTTGTCAACTAGTGCAGATAACATTCTGATCATTGATGACTTTAACGTTCATATAAATAAGCCTTCTAATCCCTTCTGCAAATCATTTATGGAAATTGTGGATGCATTAGGATTTCGGCAGTGCATTCGGGACTCGATGCACATTAGTGGAAATATGCTGGATCTGGTTTTCGCACGTGATATTGCTGTCACAAATATTGACATCATGCCTCTTACATCAGTGATCTCTGATCACTCATTAAGTTTACAGTTTCGCTGCCGTGTTTAGTGGAACAACAACCTTATATATCACTACGGCAATGCATCAACTCCTCAACTAAAACTGAACTCGAAGCTGGACTGCCTGATGTCTTAGCTTCACATTTGGCAAATACCCAATCAGTTGACAGACTTGTGGATGGATGGATGGATGGATGGATGGATGGATGGATGGATGGATGGATGGATGGATGGATGGATGGATGGATGGATGGATGGATGGATGGATGGATGGATGGATGGATAGATAGATAGATAGATAGATAGATAGATAGATAGATAGATAGATAGATAGATAGATAGATAGATAGATAGATAGATAGATAGATAGATAGATAGATAGATAGATAGATAGATAGATAGATAGATAGATAGATAGATAGATAGATAGATAGATAGATAGATAGATAGGGCTGACTGTGCTGGAAATTATTAATCTTTCTTTAACTTCTGGATCTGTTCCTAAATGTTTCAAATCTGCAGTGACTAAACCATTACTTAAACAACCTAATCTTGACCCTAATGTATTGAAAAACTATAGGCCGATATCAGATCTATCATTTTGCTCTAAAATTCTGAAAAAAGTGGTGTCACGGCAGCTCGTGGACCATCTTACTGAGAATAATCTCTTTGAGCCACTGCAGTCTGCTTTTAGAAAATATAATTTCACAGAGACGGCTCTCACTAAAGTGGTGAATGATCTTCTGTTTACAATGGATTCGGACACCACTATGGTTCTGGTGCTGTTAGATCTCAGTGCTGCATTTGATACTGTGGATCATCATATTCTACTTGATAGGCTGGAAAATCATTTTGGGATTACTGGGAGTGCCCTTGCATGGCTGACGTCATACTTGACCAGTCGTTCTCACTGTGTTTTGTACAGTAACACTGCCTCTAATCTTAGTGACATGAAATTTGGGGTTCCACAGGGGTCCGTCTTAGGCCCCCTGGTTTTCTCCCTTTATATAGGATTACCTTTCACTGCTATGCTGATGATACTCAGTTATAAATGCTGATAACTGCTGGTAATCTCATTCACATAAAATCCTTAGAAGATTGCCTTGCATCAGTGAGAAGTTGGATGTCTAGAAACTTCCTACTTTTAAACTCTGATAAGACTGAAATGATGGTTCTTGGTCCAGTGAGACATTGGCATCAATTTGACCAGTTAATGCTTAGCCTAGGCTCATGTGTCATACATCACACTGACAAAGTGAGGAACCTTGGGGTAATTTTTGATCCTACATTGTCCTTTGGCCTCCACATTAGAAATATTATGAGGACTGCTTTCTTCCACCTGTGAAATATTGCGAAGATTCATCCCATCTTGTCTATGGCCGATGCTGAGACCCTGATCCATGTGTTTATCTCTTCCAGATTGGACTACTGCAATGTTCTGTTTTCTGGTTTACCGTAGTCTAGCATTAGGGCTCTCCAATTGGTTCAAAATGCTGCAGCCAGACGTTTGACATGAAGCAGAAAGTTCGACCACATTACACCCATTTTGGCATCCCTTCACTGGCTTCCTGTCTCAGTGAGATCAGATTTTAAGGTTCTGCTACTTGTCTATAAAATTGTTCACAGACTGGCACTTGCCTACTTAGCTGACCTAATTAAGCCTTATGTACCGGCCCGCGCTTTGCATTCTCAGGGTGCAGGACTACTTTGTGTCCCTAGGGTGAATAAGAAGTCTGCAGGTCATAGAGCTTTCTCTTATTGTGCCCCTGTTCTGTGGAATGATCTCCCTGTGTCAATAAAACAGTCAGATTCTGTGGAGACTTTCAAGTCCAGACTTAAGACGCACTTATTTTCCCTTTTGTATGGCTAGCATACTGGTATAGTTTTATTTTACGCTTTTTACTCTTTTAATTCATTTTGTTAGTAAACGGAGCGTGCCGCGGCCTCAACTTTACCTAAATTCTGGGTCTTTTAATGAAGTGTAAGGCTAGTGGCCGGCGATCACCTTAGTATTTCTTCTGTTTTTCTTGTTGCTTAATGCTGGCAAATTATACAGTATTTATTGTCTTTCTGATGCCTGATTCTGTTTTTTTCTCTCTGTTTACAGTGCAGCTCCATCCAGTTGTATTTATGCTGGCAACCCTCCTGTCCTGTGCACCAACAGCATTTCCTGTATATTTGTTTTGTGAATTGTTCTGTAATTTATGTCTGTAGCATGGCCCAAGCAGAGGGTCACCCCTTTGAGTCTGGTCTGCTTGAGGTTTCTTCCTCAGAGGGAGGTTTTCCGTACCAGTGTTGCTTTAGGGGTTGGTAAGGTTAGATCTTACTTGTGTGAAGTGCCTTGAGGCAACTCTGTTGTGATTTGGCGCTATATAAATGAAAATAAATTGAAATTGAAATTGACAGGCCACAGGCTGACCAATGCATATGTTAAAATAATCAAACTAATCTGTTATTGAAGTGCAGTTAATAATCAGGACTGGTTGTTATGAACAAAAATTTGATTAGACACATCAACACAGGGATTGGTTATTTCAACCAATTCATTTTTTTTGAGTGAAGTATGTAAAGGAAGTTAAGCTTTCATTGTAAACTTCAGAAAAGAAATGAATTTTAAGATTGTATTTCAAAGAGTCATCAGAATGTGACCTTTTCACCTCAGACTATTCCACCACATTGGAGCATGATACCCAAAGGCTCCATACCCTGCCAACTTCTTCTGAACCAAAGGAACAAAGTAAGAGGGTGCACAACATTTTAACATTTTGTTGATCAACAGCAGGACCTTAAAATCTGCAGTCACACTCACAGGCAGTGAAGGTCAGATATCCTTTTTATATATAGAAGGAAAGTCATACAATGCAAAGTCAGTAGTAGTTGGTTCTGGAGGGCAAAAAGAAACAAATCAGCATTTCAACATTTACCACAGACAAGATAGTTCTAATCATTGCATAAATGAAAATGGGTGTTCTTAGCCACCTCTGTAATATGCAGGTCAAACAACAATAATGGATTAAAATTCACGCCAAGGTGTTTAACTGTAACGAATGAATGAATCACACAGCTCTCAAATGACAGTGTAAATTCATCACAGAGGTGTCTCTGTCTAGCAGGACCAATAACAATCATCTTATCTGAGTCCAAATGTTAAAAAAAAATTCTAAGGTCTTCAATTTTTCAGTGAAAGTCATCAGCACAACAGTGAAAGTTAATTCCATAGTGACATGAGACTGTAAAGCAAAGCAGTATTCTTCTGTGATGGAAAAAAACCCACTCTCATGCTCCCCTCGACTCAAAGACAAACACATGTTGTGATTGCTGCAGTCAGTTGTCACTCCTGGCACACACTGATGGAAAAAATACATGTACAGTAACAACGCATGCCGTAACAGACATACAAAACCTGACAACAAGCTTTAAATGAAATAAAAGTAAACACTTGTGTTTACAGTCCATCTAGAAAGTGTTCGTAGTGCTTCACTTTTTCCACATTTTTTTTATGTTAGTCTTATTCCAAAATGGATGAAATTCACTTTTTCCCTCAAAATTCTACACACAATACCCGATAATGCCAATGTGAGGAAAACGTTTTTAAAGAACTTATTAAAAATAAAAAAACTAAGAAATCACATGTATGTAACTATTCACAGCCTTTGCCATGAAGGTCAAAATTGAGCTCAGGTGCCTCCTGTTTCCACTGATCATCCTTGAGATGTTCCTACAACTTAATTGGAGTCCACCTGGAGTAAATTCAGTTGATTGGACATGATTTGGAAAGACACACACCTGTCTACATATAAGGTCCCACAGTTGACAGTGCATGTCAAAGCACAAACCAACATGAAGTCAAAGGAATTGTCTGTAGACCTCTGAGACAGGATTGTCTCAAGGTACCAATCTGGGGAAGGGTACAGAAACAGTTCTGCTGCTTTGATGGTCCCAATGAGTACAGTGGCCTCCATCATCCGTAAATGGAGGAAGTTCAGATCCCCCAGGTGTCAGGACGGGGCACAAATCGGGTGGAAACAAGTGCAAACTCTCACAGCAGGTGTGGTTAGAATCAGGTTTAGTTGTAGACACAGGCAGGGATTCGGTACACAGGCGGTCCAGCAGCGACGGCAAAGGTACAGACAGACGCAAGGCTGAGGCTTGGTCCAAAAAACAGGCTGAGGTCAAAAAACAAGGCGTGGAGGTAATCAGAGGCAAACACAAGTACAAGGTCGAGGGCAAAACAAGGTCAGATACAGGCAGGCTGATTAAGACAGGACTTGAGGGATGGAAAGTGAAGTACGAGGTCTGTTAGAAAAGTATCCGACCTTTTTATTTTTTTCAAAAAACCATATGGATTTGAATCACGTGTGATTGCATCAGCCAAGCTTGAACCTTCGTGCGCATGCGTGAGTTTTTTCACGCCTGTCGGTTGCGTCATTCGCCTGTGATCAGGCTTTGTGTGAGCACTGGTCCACCCCTCTCGTCGGATTTTTATTGCGAATAAATGTCTGAACGATTTGGAGCTTTGCTGCATCAAATTTTTCCAGAAACTGTGAGAGACCTCCAGGTGGACACCATTCGGAAAATTCTGTTGGCTTTCAGGGACGATTTTATGGGGATTACACAGATTAAGGAGCGCTCCGGCCGGTTTAAAGACCGCCCACAGCTGCTGAGAGTGCGCCACGCTCCGAGCGCCGATCGACAGGCTGAATCAACCAGATCATTTCCAACGTGAAGGCTTTGTTGATCCGGGACGTCGTCTGACTTACACAAAAATGGCAGGAGACATGGACATCAGTACTTTTTCGGCACATTCCACTGTTACAGGAGTTTTTTTCATGGAAAGAAAAGTGCCTGTCGATCGGCGCTCTCCAAATCGTTCAGACATTTATTCGCAATAAAAATCCGACGAGAGGGGTGGACCACTGCTCACACAAAGCCTGCTCACAGGCGAATGACGCAACCGACAGGCGTGAAAAAACTCACGCATGCGCACAAAGGTTCAAGCTTGGCTGATGCAATCACATGTGATTCAAATCCATATGGTTTTTGAAAAAAATAAAAAGGTTGGATACTTTTCTAACAGACCTCGTATATTCAACAATCGGGCCGTGAGCTGTGAGACTGTGAGGGCTTAAATAACTGGTGGTGTAATTAGTGGAAAAATGAGGAGCAGGTGTGCAGAAGGTGCTGGAAGGCGGCGTGACCGGGGAAGACAAAGGTAAGTGCAAGAGAGTGCAGTGAGGCAAAAGCAAAGTGAACTGGGGCAAGATAACTAAGTGGCTGAAAAACCAACGGTGCAAAGCAAGTAAAGGAAGTGACAGAAAAACTAACAGTGAATAACGTGATGTGTTCCAGACAAGCAATAATGTGTGAGCAAAACAAAAGGGGAAACATGACTAATCCAAACAGCGTGAAACAAGAAGATCTATGATTATAACTGAAACTAGAACAGGGACTGATACAGATTAAAGTATAAAAATAAAAATGCAATAACCAATAAAGACATGACGAATCGATTACAAACTGAGCAGAAAATGAAACAAAACCAGTTAACCACAAAATACAACACAAAATAGATGATAAACAGAGAATAAACAAAACCAGTGAGTACAGAATAATGCAATTAATAAAAGATAACTGATAAACAGAAAATGCAATAATAACAAATGGAACATGATATGAAAATAAACACTGAAGGTTAATAATAACCAAAACCTGTGACTAAAGCATATTGCAAAAATGTGATAAACAGAACTAAGCTAAGAATACAAGATGCTCAAAAGAAAACCGAACCAGTGACCAAAGCATAATACAAGAAATGAAATAAACAGAATCAAACTAAGACTGGAGTGACTAAGTGACCAAGAGTGAACAAATACAAGGATAACAGAAACAAAAGCAATGATAACATGAACATGACAAGACATGGATAAAACACAGAAGACAGAGAATACAAACGCAGATACAGGTCCATACTAATGACATACGGCCCTACAGGGCTGGATTGTGACACCAGGACTCTTCCTAGAGCTGGCCAACCCATCTAAACTGTGTGATTGAGGGAAAAGTGCCTTAGTCTGGGAGGTGACTAAGAACCCAATGGCCACTTTGTCAGAGCTCCAACATTCCGCTGTGGAGAGAGGAGAACCTTCCAGAAGGACAACCATCTCTATAGCAATCCACCAATCAGGCCTGTATGATAGAGTGGCCAGACAGAAGCCACTCCTTAGTTAAAGGCATGTGGCAGCCCTACTGGAATTTGCCAAAAGGCACCTGATGGACTCTCAGACCATGAGAAACAAAATTCTCTGGTCTAATGAGACAAGGATTAAACTCTTTGGTGTGAATGCCAGGCATCATGTTTAGAGGAAACCAGGCACCATCCCTACAGTGAAGCATGGTGGTGGCAGCATCATGCTTTGGGGATGTTTTTCAGCAGCAGGAACTGAGAGACCAGTCAGGATTTAGAGAAAGATGAATGCAGTACAGAAACATCCTGGATGAAAACCTGCTCCAGAGCGCTCTTGACCTCAGACTGGGGTGACAGTTCATCTTTCAGCGGGACAATGACCCTCTAGCACACACCCAAGATATGAAAGGAGTGGCTTCAGGACAACTCTGTAAATGTCCTTATGTGGCCCAGCCAGAGCCCAGACCTGAATCCGATTGAACAGCTCTGAAAAGATCTGAAAATGGCTGTGCACTGACGCTCCCCATCCAACCTGATGGAGCTTGAGAGGTGCTGCAAAGAGGAATGGGCAAAACTGCCCAAAGAAAGGTGCACCAAGCTTGTGGCATCATATTCAAGGAGACTTGAGACTGTAATTGCTGCCAAAGCTGCATCAACAAAGTATTGATCAAAGAGTGTGACTGAATACTTGTCCACATGTGATTTCTTAGTTTTTCTTTTTAATAAATTTGCTAACATGTCCAAAAAAACAATTTTTTTGTTCATATTGTCATTGATGGGGAAAAAAGAATTTCCTCCATTTTGGAATAAGGCTGTAACATAAAATGTGGAAAAAGTGAAGCACCGTGAATACTTTCCAGATGTACTTTACAAAACTTCACCTCAGAGAGCCTTGGTATGTATTGTCCACTGGTGCATTCTGACAGGCTGGTGATAATCCATTAATTTGTCAGAAAACAGTTCATTTGTGTTCATTGTCTTAATAGCAGAGTGCTGTGCATATGGCACACTCCTGTTTGGTTGATTTTATTGTTTGGACTCCAGGCTCATGATTAATGAACCAGATAAATCCAACTCCTTTGCACCCTGCATCCAGCTTTTCACTCACTTTATGTGCCCTCACGACTGTGAATACAGCTTGGGCATGTCCCAGAAGCATTTGTCCCACTCTGCCCTACTTACCAAGCTCGGGGAAATACAGCATATTTTCTCTTGTCAATCATGTATACTTGTTGTGTGGGCCGCTGAGGGGAGGTACTGCTGGCCCACCACCACCAGATGGCGCCCTGCTTGAAGTGCGGGCTTCAAGCACGAGAGGGCGTCATAGCAACCGGGAGTGACAGCTGTTACTCGTCATCAGCATCAGCTGTCACTCATCCACATCATCACCACCACCTTAAAGGCCGGACTGCAACTCCACCTCCCCGCCGAGAAATCAGCTACCGTTCAGGTAACTTCTCTGCTGAGTTAACACTGACTAATAGTCTGAACTTCTTTGCAGCCGTTTTCCTGTGGTGTGCCTTATCTGTGAGATTGGCGTTTGGTGTGATCAGCGACGGCTTCGCCTCACACCCCAACCAGATAAGTGGTTAGACAGGAGCTGCACGAGTGTGTGATTGGAGGTGGAGGTTTTCCCTCCTAACTGTATACAGACTGTGGGATTACTGAGTGTGCGAACTCACACTCATCTGGACTGTCTCTGTTCTCTGCCAGCAGTACCGGGTCTGACTGCTGAAGACAGCGGCCACCTGGGGCGCAGGGCTTGGCGGCTCCGGTGTTCTTCAGCTCCGTTGGTGGTGGAAGCTGTGTGGGATCCGGCTCTTCTCTCGCCAGGTGTCTTCTATCGTCGAGCCTGCCCACACGTCACCTGGTGTATAATTGACAGTCTACCATATTGTTATTGTCTGTACATCGTTGTGCGATTCACAACATTAAATTGTTACTTTTGGCTTATCCATTGTCCGTTCATTAACGCCCCCTGTTGTGGGTCCGTGTCACGACACTTTCACAACAATACTTTTTGTTTCTTTAAGCAATAAATAATAAACTTGCAAATTACAGTACATAAAGAAGCATCCAAAATGAGCTTCACATTTGTTAAAGCAGCCATCTATATTCTGTGCCACAAACAGAATAACCATGTAATTACAAAAACATAGATTTGTGTACACTAAGAAGTATTATTAATATATTTTTCCCCCACAAGTAATTAAATCTCACATAGAAATCACTTCTCCGGCCAGTCATAAAATGTTCCTTATCTCTGAGCAGCACCTATCTGCTAAGGGAATTACAGAAACAACATGCCACATCTGTACTTTTAAAGCTCCACAAGAGTAATTTGTAATCCTGTGGTCCCAAGTGGCAGCAGGAGATAACAGATTAAATTTCTTAAAAGTTTGAATGACTTCATTACTCTCAATTCAATGAATATGGTCTGGCTCCCAGACCTAAATTCTTTTCTAGTGGCTGATAATGGAGTCTGCATGTCTCACTTTCTAGTGTCGTGGAGAAGGTTTTGAAGTTTGATGAGAATTTTCGATTCATTATTTTTCTTCCACTGAGGTAATTTCCTGTTTGAGTTAGTATTCATGCTCTCCAAGAAAAATCCACAAATTTGTCCAATTATTAACCATAAAAGAAAGCAGCACTGATCTTCCAAGGGCTAACTGTCCACCACACCTAGCTCTCTAAATTTGGACCCAGACCAAATTTAATTTGTGGACACATGTCACCACACTGAAACGTCATGACCCCACATTGTTATCAAAAATCACTTTCTTCAATTATGTGATATTTATTTTGTCCAAATCTGGTACAGGTACACTGATTCCTGCTTTTGTTTCACATGCAACTGTTGATAAATGGACTGCATTTATATAGCGCTTTTCCATCTGCATCAGACGCTCAAAGCGCTTTACAGTAATGCCTCATATTCACCCCGATGTCAGGGTGCTGCCATACAAGGTCCTCACTACACAACAGGAGCAACTAGGGGATTAAGGACCTTGCCAAAGGGCCCTTAGTGATTTTCTGATCAGGCTGGGATTTGAACCAAGGATCCTCTGGTCTGAAGCCCAAAACTTAATCACTAGAACTGTTGAGCATCATGACCAAGAGCAATCCCCAACTGGTATAAATCTAATAAATATAATAATATGAGCAAAGCGTCGCGCAGCGGTGCGAAGCTCACTCATGGGACAAGGCATCCTAAACAGGAAGTGCCAGAATTCAAATCCACAGTAAAACAGGAAATGTTCAAATGTCAAACGCTTCCTGGATTGACAGACGAGATCCCATGGGATCTCGTTGGAACTCAGTGGCAAGCTCACACTCAAACAGGAAGTGCCAAATTCTCAGTCACAGTGAAACAGGAAATATCCCATGTTGAACACTTCCTGGCATGAGTGGAGCTAGAGAGGAGGCCGGGGTTTCACTGGACTCCGCTGAAATCTGATTGGACACAGATGATTGATGTCACAACACCACACGTCTGGTTGAAAGAGCTGCATTTTCAAATCAGTGAGTCACATTGCCTGCTACGTTCCTCCTGTCCAGTAGTTTGTGCTGTACCACAAAAAGTTCTAATCCACCTTAGTAGAAGAAGAAAAATGTTTGCCTCAGATATGAACTGATCATGTTGTTTGAACTATGGACTTCTAATCACAGCAAACTTACATTGGTGAGTAAACTACCATGTTTTATGCAAGAAATAAGGTCCAGGTTGTTAAAAGCAGCATTTCTCCTTTAATTCGGGTTGCCTTATATACACATGTTTAAGCTAACAGACAGCAGCTGGCTCATTCTCTGTTGGCTTATTAGTGCAGCAAATAACTGAAGCAATCCTTCACATGGTGATACAAGCATCAAATTCAGCACAAATATAGCTGGAGCAAAATTAATGGAGCAACTTTAACTTTTGAGACCTGTACAGACTGAAACTGACCTTTGTCACCATTCTTGCTGCTTTTACCTCATAACTCTATAACATTCAGTCACAAATTGTCCAAACTATACCTTTTTTGGAATCTTTATGATCAGACAAATAATGTGGTGTCGATTTGATGTTTTGGTGAAAGAAACTTTTGTATTTCTTCATAATTGATGTAAATAAAGTCCAAGACATATTCAGTGACTTGGAAATGTTCATGTTTTCATCCCCTGAGTTGTCTAAAGAAAACTGGCAATAAAACTGATTATTATTTACAGGTTTTTATCAAGTTTTAGAGATTTGCTTTCAGTTTGAGTTTGAGGAAGATAATTTTAGACATTTTTATTTTATTTTTTTGTTGTTTTTGTTTTTCAAGTATTTAAAGTGCATAAACAAATTAAAATGTGTGAAATTCCAAGTGTTCCAATACTTTTGGAGGGCACAGTATCCTAACCTTATGATGAGTACAAAATGAGTGTGGTATTATTACTGTTTTGTTTAAGAATGTTCAATTTTCACTGTTGCTGCACTTTGTGTCAAATCATAGTCATATCATATATCATACTGATATGAAAATTCAGTAAGGTATAGCTTCTGTTATACATTCCAAATCTAAGGTGGAACTCTACTCGTGTTTACTAAGGTACACCTAAATATCTTTAAAAAAGAGAGAGAGTGGAGCCTCTTAGGTGCCTGGTCTTGAGAACCAGGGATGGTAGGTTGAAAAGCTTTTTTTTCCCCATGGTAACTCTCCCTACCCACCTAAGCATCTCAAGAATATGGACAGCATGTATATAAGTGACATTTACATGACAATTTATATGACAATATTGAGATACAATAATTTGGCCGTATTGTACAACCCTACTGTCAACTAGCTGAAAACTTTGAATATTAATTTACATCTGCATTAAAAAAAAATGCTTAAAGTGGCAGGGGGTTAAGAGGGCTGTAATTGGGGGTCAGCCAAAAAGCAACAAAAGAGAAAAATGCTTAAAAAGGGGGGGAGTATGGGGAGCAGAGCCCCTCCAGAATCTGAAAGTCAAAATAAGGAAAATGCTTAAAAAGGCGAGGAGCTTTTCCAGGCATGTCAGAGGCAAATAAAGAAAAATGCTTAAAAAGACAGGTGGTCTGGGGGGGGCTCCCCCCAAAGTGAAAGGTTTTTGCCATGCTAATGCTCCCCTGAAGCATTTACTCAAAATAAAGTCTGAAGGACCTAAATGACATGGTGAGATGCTGACGAGCTTCGCTCGTTCATGTCCGCAACATATGCATATTAGAAGGTCAAAATAGACACATGCACATATTTAAAAATAAATAAGCACTTTAAAAATAAATACAATTAGCACCGAGTAGCAGTACGCAGGCGAGTGAGTGACAGCAGAAGGTAAGGTTCTGTTTTAGGTTTACTGCCAGTTTATTCACCAGTCAAAGAGCAGAAAGAGCAGCCACATTTGTGTAAATGAGTCGTGTATGTAAGCACCAGTTGTTACATTTTAAACTTAATCAACAGGAACCTCCCGCAGACATGGAAAAAAGTGCTCCACATCCCCCCCCCCCCCCCCCCAAAAAAAGAAAGGAAGAAATTTCATGTCTCTCTCACATTATGTTTTAATTCTAATCCTAAAACCAAACCTGAACCCAGAGGTGGAAAACCCTGGTTCAGAAACTAAAACTCCTGCCATGCATTGCTAATGTACCATGTGTTCACTAATTAGCTCATCTACCTGCCTGAAAAGATGAATTCATTAGACTCACCTGGTTTAGTGGGTGGGTGGAACAAATATGTGGTAGGATTTCCACTTCTGCCTAAATCACTTGTCACAAAACAGTGTACTGTTACCAGCAACAGAGGTATGTTTACATATAAGTACACATCACAGAAACAATACTATGTGCATTATCTCTGTAAGTGATGATGCACCTGAAACAAGTATGCAAAAACAAAGTCCTGGTGCAAATATATTTCCTGCTGTGAAGCACATTTTAGAAAATGCGCCTGCGGACCATATTTGAGATGATGAACATGCAACATCATCTCTGATCTGATGTGTACAAGCAGCACATGTCTTCAGTGGTTCAAAATGCTGCTGTCAGTAACCGTTAGGAAATTTGAATATATTACATCAACACTAAGAGAGCCTCATACTAATATTTTTGGCCATGTGGTGTGCGAACTCTGACCCAGGTATGAACTGGGCTCAGGGCTAACCCTGCCCCGAACTCCTAATCATAACCCAGGCCAAATTCTTAACCTGAGCCAAGTTCTCCTGGGAGTTCTCTTGTTACCTTTCTCTATGCGGGATCCATTGCATAGGTGTCTGAGTGTTGCAAACACTAGTGGCTGGACAATATCAAAGGGAAAACCTTGCTGTACTTGGCGATGGCAGATAGGTAATTATTTTAGAGATGTGAGGATAGGCCAGTTGTCTGCCTTGGTGGTTGATGGTGCAAAGAGAGGCAGCAGCACATGCTCCCAGAATTGACTAATATGTATAGAGCAGGTAGCTCAGTGAGATCAGGAATTTAGCCACCAATGTGTAGACCTGGGTCTAACCTCCACACGTCTGTCTCAATGTGCCAAAAAAGTGCTGATGTCCATGTCTTTTCACAATTCCTGTGCTAGTCAGATGACGTCCCAGATAAAACACAGTGTCCAGTTTGGAAATGAATGGTACATTCCACTGTTACAGGAGTTTTTGTCATGGAAAGAGGAGCGGAGGCTTCGCGCGTTGTGGCGGTGCCGCATGACGCACAGCAACGCCGTGATGAAGCCTCACGGGACATGTTCTGGCATGTCCAGGAACATCCACAATTTCTCGGATAATCACTTGATAGAAAAACCACAGACAGCTCTCTGAACACCATCTCAAAGCCGTCCTGTGAGACCAAAACGGAGGTGGTTTTGTCTCGCTCCAGTAGCGAATCCATCGTGATGCGCGAAGCCTCCGCTCGGCTTTCCATGACAAAATCTCTTGTTAAAAGTGAAATCTGCTGGAAAATGGTTGATGTCCAGCTCTTGTGATAACCAGAGAAATGGCACACGATGGTCACAGATCCAGACAGCCATCCGTTTAGAAATGAAATGGTCGTTCAGCCTGTCGATGGCGGCTTCGGAGCGTGGCGCGCCCCATAGCCGCTGGGGGCCGTCCTTAAAGCAACAGTAACACTCCTTATTCTCTACCAAGCCCTTAACATTTTCACCGAAAGCCAGATAAATTTTTCTAATGGTTTCCAGTTGCCAGTCTCTAACAGTTTCTGAAAAAATTCTGATGGAAAAAAAGCCCAAATCATTCCGCCATTTCCTGACAATGAAAATCCGACGAGGGGGCTGGACCACTCCTCACTCAAAGCCTGCTCACAGGCGAATGACGCAACCGAGAGGCGTGGAAAAACTCACGCATGCGCACGAGGGTTCAAGCTTGTCTGACGCAATCACACATGATTCAAATCCATATGGTTTTTGAAAAAAATAATAAGGTCAGATACTTTTCTAATAGACCTCGTAAAACATGAAGGCACCCATGTAATTTCAAAGGCAATCTCAAAACTATGACACATGGTTTCAGCTTGTACCTGTGTGGGAATATGGAAGATCTGAGACACACTGTGCAGACTACCTGCACGCGGTGTGCAATCGGCGGTAATGGTGGTGTAGTTCCTCTCATGGAGCTGAAATAAATTCTGGTAAATTTGTTGTTTCTGCTTGTTTAGAAGGAATATGAATCTCACAGCAACAACAAGCCCCAATTTGTGCATCAGATTAATAAATGAAGTGTACGTTCATGCGGAGCGTCTGGCCCAGCACAGCGTTAATGTGCTTGGAGACAAGCTAGTTGCAGATTTGAGGGATCGTTTCTCGACACACTCTTGGCAGATGAGCTCTAATGCACGGGGAGTGGATCAGCAGCTGCATGCAATACAGGACAGAGGAGGTGGAGAATGAGAGGATAAAGGGAGGAGAAGCAGGTGGGGCGGACAGGGTGAAGGAGGAGGCATCTGTTGGGAGTCTGGCATGGGTCTACACTGGAAGCTGTAGCTTTGATTTCTTTCTATCCATTTATCACTCTGCCTTTTACTCTCACTTCTTTTTCACATCACATCTGGACATTCTATCTTTTTTTTTCTACACTGCTGCTGGGTTTATGTCCCCCCCCCCCTTCAGCCCAGGCATAGTATATCCTCCTCTTTCATTCTTAGTTCTCTATCTCTCCTCTGCACCTTCTTTTCAACTTCCACCTCTTTGTGTTTTCACCGCCTTCTCATTGTTTTCACACAGGACTCAGCTTGGCGTGAGATCTGAACCAGTACCGTCCACATTGTCCCACCCTACCAAGAGAGTGGGTGTCAAACACAGACACCAGCACAGTGAGCCAGAGAGAAGACACCACACTGAAGCCAACAGCTGCAGAGAAACATGAATATATGTCTACAGCCGCACACTCATCCAGGACATGATGCTTTTCCCCCGCTGGGATCTGAAAGAATACATTTATATCAAAAAAGACCTATTTCTTCTGATATTCTCTCCTTATTTCTGACATAAAAAGACTGTAAGACTTGAGGGAGACTGTTGGACAACTTGACTGTAAAGCGAGAAGGATATATGTACTGCAGCACGAATGGGAAATGAAGGTGGAATTAAAGAAATAATGTTTTATTGTGGACAAAATTAATTATTCAAAATGCAGACTGAACAGTTTTATCACATTTGGCATCAACTGTATATGCACAGAACTTAAGGCATACCAAAGAATGGTATATACTCAACAAAAATATAAACGCAACACTTTTGGTTTTGCTCCCATTTTGTATGAGATGAACTCAAAGATCTAAAACTTTTTCCACATACACAATATCACCATTTCCCTCAAATATTGTTCACAAACCAGTCTAAATCTGTGATAGTGAGCACTTCTCCTTTGCTGAGATAATCCATCCCACCTCACAGGTGTGCCATATCAAGATGCTGATTAGACACCATGATTAGTGCACAGGTGTGCCTTAGACTGCCCACAATAAAAGGCCACTCTGAAAGGTGCAGTTTTATCACACAGCACAATGCCACAGATGTCACAAGATTTGAGGGAGCGTGCAATTGGCATGCTGACAGCAAGAATGTCAACCAGAGCTGTTGCTCGTGTATTGAATGTTCATTTCTCTACCATAAGCCGTCTCCAAAGGCGTTTCAGAGAATTTGGCAGTACATCCAACCAGCCTCACAACCGCAGACCACATGTAACCACACCAGCCCAGGACCTCCACATCCAGCATGTTCACCTCCAAGATCGTCTGAGACCAGCCACTCAGACAGCTGCTGAAACAATCGGTTTGCATAACCAAAGAATTTCTGCACAAACTGTCAGAAACCATCTCAGGGAAGCTCATCCGCATGCTCGTCGTCCTCATCGGGGTCTCGACCTGACTCCAGTTCGTCGTCGTAACCGACTTGAGTGGGCAAATGCTCACATTCGCTGGCGTTTGGCACGTTGGAGAGGTGTTCTCTTCACGGACGATGTGAAGGAGATGTGTTGCACTGCATGAGGCAAATGGTGGTCACACCAGATCAATCAATCAATCAATCAATTTTTTTTTTATATAGCGCCAAATCACAACAAACAGTTGCCCCAAGGCGCTTTATATTGTAAGGCAAGGCCATACAATAATGATGTAAAACCCCAACGGTCAAAACGACCCCCTGTGAGCAAGCACTTGGCTACAGTGGGAAGGAAAAACTCCCTTTTAACAGGAAGAAACCTCCAGCAGAACCAGGCTCAGGGAGGGGCAGTCTTCTGCTGGGACTGGTTGGGGCTGAGGGAGAGAACCAGGAAAAAGACATGCTGTGGAGGGGAGCAGAGATCGATCACTAATGATTAAATGCAGAGTGGTGCATACAGAGCAAAAAGAGAAAGAAACAGTGCATCATGGGAACCCCCCAGCAGTCTACGTCTATAGCAGCATAACTAAGGGATGGTTCAGGGTCACCTGATCCAGCCCTAACTATAAGCTTTAGCAAAAAGGAAAGTTTTAAGCCTAATCTTAAAGTAGAGAGGGTGTCTGTCTCCCTGATCTGAATTGGGAGCTGGTTCCACAGGAGAGGAGCCTGAAAGCTGAAGGCTCTGCCTCCCATTCTACTCTTACAAACCCTAGGAACTACAAGTAAGCCTGCAGTCTGAGAGCGAAGCGCTCTATTGGGGTGATATGGTACTACGAGGTCCCTAAGATAAGAAGGGACCTGATTATTCAAAACCTTATAAGTAAGAAGAAGAATTTTAAATTCTATTCTAGAATTAACAGGAAGCCAATGAAGAGAGGCCAATATGGGTGAGATATGCTCTCTCCTTCTAGTCCCCGTCAGCACTCTAGCTGCAGCATTTTGAATTAACTGAAGGCTTTTTAGGGAACTTTTAGGACAACCTGATAATAATGAATTACAATAGTCCAGCCTAGAGGAAATAAATGCATGAATTAGTTTTTCAGCATCACTCTGAGACAAGACCTTTCTGATTTTAGAGATATTGCGTAAATGCAAAAAAGCAGTCCTACATATTTGTTTAATATGCGCTTTGAATGACATATCCTGATCAAAAATGACTCCAAGATTTCTCACAGTATTACTAGAGGTCAGGGTAATGCCATCCAGAGTAAGAATCTGGTTAGACACCATGTTTCTAAGATTTGTGGGGCCAAGTACAATAACTTCAGTTTTATCTGAGTTTAAAAGCAGGAAATTAGAGGTCATCCATGTCTTTATGTCTGTAAGACAATCCTGCAGTTTAGCTAATTGGTGTGTGTCGTCTGGCTTCATGGATAGATAAAGCTGGGTATCATCTGCGTAACAATGAAAATTTAAGCAATACCGTCTAATAATACTGCCTAAGGGAAGCATATATAAAGTGAATAAAATTGGTCCTAGCACAGAACCTTGTGGAACTCCATAATTAACTTTAGTCTGTGAAGAAGATTCCCCATTTACATGAACAAATTGTAATCTATTAGACAAATATGATTCAAACCACCGCAGCGCAGTGCCTTTAATACCTATGGCATGCTCTAATCTCTGTAATAAAATTTTATGGTCAACAGTATCAAAAGCAGCACTGAGGTCTAACAGAACAAGCACAGAGATGAGTCCACTGTCCGAGGTCATAAGAAGATCATTTGTAACCTTCACTAATGCTGTTTCTGTACTATGATGAATTCTAAAACCTGACTGAAACTCTTCAAATAGACCATTCCTCTGCAGATGATCAGTTAGCTGTTTTACAACTACCCTTTCAAGAATTTTTGAGAGAAAAGGAAGGTTGGAGATTGGCCTATAATTAGCTAAGATAGCTGGGTCAAGTGATGGCTTTTTAAGTAATGGTTTAATTACTGCCACCTTAAAAGCCTGTGGTACATAGCCAACTAACAAAGATAGATTGATCATATTTAAGATCGAAGCATTAAATAATGGTAGGGCTTCCTTGAGCAGCCTGGTAGGAATGGGGTCTAATAAACATGTTGATGGTTTGGATGAAGTAACTAATGAAAATAACTCAGACAGAACAATCGGAGAGAAAGAGTCTAACCAAATACCGGCATCACTGAAAGCAGCCAAAGATAACGATACGTCTTTGGGATGGTTATGAGTAATTTTTTCTCTAATAGTTAAAATTTTGTTAGCAAAGAAAGTCATGAACTCATTACTAGTTAAAGTTAATGGAATACTCAGCTCAATAGAGCTCTGACTCTTTGTCAGCCTGGCTACAGTGCTGAAAAGAAACCTGGGGTTGTTCTTATTTTCTTCAATTAGTGATGAGTAGAAAGATGTCCTAGCTTTACGGAGGGCTTTTTTATAGAGCAACAGACTCTTTTTCCAGGCTAAGTGAAGATCTTCTAAATTAGTGAGACGCCATTTCCTCTCCAACTTACGGGTTATCTGCTTTAAGCTACGAGTTTGAGAGTTATACCATGGAGTCAGACACTTCTGATTTAAAGCTCTCTTTTTCAGAGGAGCTACAGCATCCAAAGCTGTCTTCAATGAGGATGTAAAACTATTGACGAGATACTCTATCTCCCTTACAGAGTTTAGGTAGCTATTCTGCACTGTGTTGTTATATGGCATTAGAGAACATAAAGAAGGAATCATATCCTTAAACCTAGTTACAGCGCTTTCTGAAAGACTTCTAGTGTAATGAAACTTATTCCCTACTGCTGGGTAGTCCATCAGAGTAAATGTAAATGTTATTAAAAAATGATCAGACAGAAGGGAGTTTTCAGGGAATACTGTTAAGTCTTCTATTTCCATACCATAAGTCAGAACAAGATCTAAGATATGATTAAAGTGGTGGGTGGACTCATTTACTTTTTGAGCAAAGCCAATAGAGTCTAATAATAGATTAAATGCAGTGTTGAGGCTGTCATTCTCAGCATCTGTGTGGATGTTAAAATCGCCCACTATAATTATCTTATCTGAGCTAAGCACTAAGTCAGACAAAAGGTCTGAAAATTCACAGAGAAACTCACAGTAACGACCAGGTGGACGATAGATAATAACAAATAAAACTGGTTTTTGGGACTTCCAATTTGGATGGACAAGACTAAGAGACAAGCTTTCAAATGAATTAAAGCTCTGTCTGGGTTTTTGATTAATTAATAAGCTGGAATGGAAGATTGCTGCTAATCCACCGCCCCGGCCCGTGCTACGAGCATTCTGACAGTTAGTGTGACTCGGGGGTGTTGACTCATTTAAACTAACATATTCATCCTGCTGTAACCAGGTTTCTGTTAGGCAGAATAAATCAATATGTTGATCAATTATTATATCATTTACCAACAGGGACTTAGAAGAGAGAGACCTAATGTTTAATAGACCACATTTAACTGTTTTAGTCTGTGGTGCAGTAGAAGGTGCTATATTATTTTTTCTTTTTGAATTTTTATGCTTAAATAGATTTTTGCTGGTTATTGGTAGTCTGGGAGCAGGCACCGTCTCTACGGGGATGGGGTAATGAGGGGATGGCAGGGGGAGTGAAGCTGCAGAGAGGTGTGTAAGACTACAACTCTGCTTCCTGGTCCCAACCCTGGATAGTCACGGTTTGGAGGATTTAAGAAAATTAGCCAGATTTCTAGAAATGAGAGCTGCTCCATCCAAAGTGGGATGGATGCCGTCTCTCCTAACAAGACCAGGTTTTCCCCAGAAGCTTTGCCAATTATCTATGAAGCCCACCTCATTTTTTGGACACCACTCAGACAGCCAGCAATTCAAGGAGAACATGCGGCTAAACATGTCACTCCCGGTCTGATTGGGGAGGGGCCCAGAGAAAACTACAGAGTCCGACATTGTTTTTGCAAAGTTACACACCGATTTAATGTTAATTTTAGTGACCTCCGATTGGCGTAACCGGGTGTCATTACTGCCGACGTGAATTACAATCTTACCAAATTTACGCTTAGCCTTAACCAGCAGTTTCAAATTTCCTTCAATGTCGCCTGCTCTGGCCCCCGGAAGACAATTGACTATGGTTGCTGGTGTCGCTAACTTCACATTTCTCAAAACAGAGTCGCCAATAACCAGAGTTTGATCCTCGGCGGGTGTGTCGTCGAGTGGGGAAAAACGGTTAGAGATGTGAACGGGTTGACGGTGTACACAGGGCTTCTGTTTAGGGCTACGCTTCCTCCTCACAGTCACCCAGTCAGCCTGCTTTCCCGGCTGCTCGGGATCTGCCAGGGGGGAACTAACGGCTGCTAAGCTACCTTGGTCCGCACCGACTACAGGGGCCTGGCTAGCTGTAGAATTTTCCACGGTGCGGAGCCGAGTCTCCAATTCGCCCAGCCTGGCCTCCAAAGCTACGAATAAGCTACACTTATTACAAGTACCATTACTGCTAAAGGAGGCCGAGGAATAACTAAACATTTCACACCCAGAGCAGAAAAGTGCGGGAGAGACAGGAGAAGCCGCCATGCTAAATCGGCTAAGAGCTAGTAGCTACGCTAAGCTAGCGGATTCCTAAAAACACGCAAAGTGAATAATGTGTAAATAATTTAGAGGTGATTCAGCAGAAGGAGTGCTTTAGTTAAGGCACGTAAAGATTACACTGGGAAACAAATCGTAATCTAGATAACTAGATCAATCTAACTGCGCAGATTAAACAGCTAACAGATACAGAAAAACACCGCTGTGCTCCGGAACAGGAAGTGATACAATACCGCAGTGAGAGCCAACCACCAGTAGAGGCAAGCAGATACTGACTGGTACCCCCCCCCCCCCCCCCCCCCCCGCCAATAAAACAAAACTGCACCTTTCAGAGTGGCCTTTTATTGTGGGCAGTCTAAGGCACACCTGTGCACTAATCATGGTGTCTAAGCAGCATCTTGATATGGCACACCTGTGAGGTGGGATGGATTATCTCAGCAAAGGAGAAGTGCTCACTATCACAGATTTCGACTGGTTTGTGAACAATATTTGAGGGAAATGGTGATATTGTGTATGTGGAAAAAGTTTTAGATCTTTGAGTTCATCTCATACAAAATGGGAGCAAAACCAAAAGTGTTGCGTTTATATTTTTGTTGAGTATACATATATATATATATATATATATATATATATATATATATAAGTGGTGGCCAAGTTCGGTCCTCAAGAGCCACCTTCCTGACACTCTTAATTGTCTCCCTGCTCCAACACACCTGAATCCAATGAAAGGCTCATTAAAAGTCTGCTAATGAGTCTTTCATTGGATTCAGGTGTGTTATAGCAGGGAGACAGCTAAGAGTGTCAGGAAGGTGGCTCTCGAGGACCCGCATCACCACAGCATTCACTTTGGAAATGATCTGGTCATTTCAGCATGTTGATGGCCGACCGGAGCGTGACTCGCTCTCCACCATTGTGCGGACGTCTTTAAACAGGTTGTACCGCTCCTTAATCTGTGTGATGCCTAGATTATCGTCACCGAAAGCCGTCTGAATCTTGCGAATGGTTTCCACCTGGCTGTCGCTCACTTTCTGGCAAAATTTGATGCGGCGCTGCACCAGTCGTTCCGTCTTTTTCCTTGCAATGAAAATCCGCCGAGCGCACTACACACATCCTCACACAAAGGCTGCTTACCAGCAAATGACGCAATCGACAGGCGTGAAAAAATTCACGCATGCGCACGAAGGTTCAAGGTTGGCTAAAGCAAGCACGTGATTCAAATCCATCAGGTTTTTGCAAAAAATAAAAATGTCCAATACTTTTCTAACAGACCTCTTGTGTGTGTATATATATATATATATATATATATATATATATATATATATACACACACAACCCCAATTCCAATGAAGTAGGGACATTGTGTAAATAAACACAGAAGACAATGATTTGCAAATCCTCTTCAACCTATATTCAATTGAATACACCACAAAGACAAGATATTTAATGTTCAAACTGATAAACCTTATTGTTTTTGTGCAAATATTTGCTCATTTTGAAATGGATGCCTGCAACACGTTTCAAAAAAGTTGGGATGGGGCAACAAAAGACTGAAAAAGGTGATGAATGCTCAAAGAACACCTGTTTGGAAACAGGTGACTGTCTTGACTGGGTATAAAAGGAGCATCCCCAAAAGGCTCAGCCGTTCACAAGCAAAGATGGGGCGAGGATCACCACTTTGTGAACAACTGCATGAAAAAAATACTCCAACAGTTTAAGAACAATGTTTCTCAACGTTCAATTGCGTTCGCTTGAAATAGACAGACGCAAAGTGTGCTGTGGTCTGATGAGTCCACATTTCATATTGTTTTTGGAAATCATGGACATCATGTCCTCCGGACAAAAGAAGGAAAAGACCATCCAGATTGTTACCAGCGCAAAGTTCAAAAGCCAGCATCTGTGATGGTATGGGGGTGTGTTAGTGCCCATGGCATGGGCAACTTACATATCTGTGATGGCACCATCAATGCTGAAAGGTACATCCAGGTTTTTGAGCAACACGTGCTGCCATCCAAGCAACGTCTTTTTCAGGGACGTCCCTGCTTATTTCAGCAAGACAATGCCAAACCACATTCTGCACGTGTTACAACAGCGTGGCTTCATAGTAAAAGAGTGCGGGTACTAGACTGGCCTACCTGCAGTCCAGACCTGTCACCCACTGAAAATGTGTGGCGCATTATGAAGCGTAAAATACGACAATGGAGACCCCGGACTGTTGAACAACTGAAGTCGTACATCAAGCAAGAATGGGAAAGAATTCCACCAACAAAGCTTCAACAATTTGTGTCCTCAGTTCCCAAATGCTTATTGAGTGTTGTTAGAAGGAAAGATGATGTAACACAGTGGTAAACATACCACTGTCTCAGCTTTTTTGAAACGTGTTGCAGGCATCCATTTCAAAATGAGCAAATATTTGCACAAAAGCAATAAAGTTTATCAGTTGGAAACCATTCGGAAGATTCAGATGGCTTTCGATGGTTTCTCAGTCGAGTGAGTATCCAAGAAATTGTGTAACAGCTGGGCATGTCACAACTTGTCCTGTGAGACATTGCGGCTCCGTGCCGACGCGCGAATTCCTCCGCACGTCTTTCATTACAAAATCTCCTGTAACAGTGGAATGTGCCGCAAAAGTGCCAATGTACACTTCTTTTGCAATTTCTCTGCTAGTCAGACGACGTCCCGGATCAACACAGCCTTCACTTTGGAAATGATCTGGTCATTTCAGCCTGTCGATGGCCGCTCGGAGTGCGGCGCGCCCTCCGCCACTGTGGGCCTTCTTTAATCCGGTTGTAATGCTCCTTAATCTGTGTGACGCCAAGAGTATCCTCACCGAAAGCCGTCTGAATCCTCCGAATTGGCTGTCTCTCACAGTTTCTGGAAAAATTTGATTCAGCGCTGCTCCAATCGCTCAGCCATTTCCCTGACAAAGAAAATCCGACGAGGGGGGAGGGCCAGTGCTCACTCAAAGCCTGCCCACAGGCGAATGACGCAACCGTGAAAAAACTCACGCATGCGCACGAAGGTTCAAGCTTGGACTAATTATCTTCTGAACATTTTGGTCCAATAATTTTTAGATCACTAATGTTTTTGCAGGTGAAGTGAATCAAGCATTAACAACTAAAAATCTTTGTTAAGTCTGATAGTAAAGATTTCAACACTTACCTGTTAAAGGTTTTGTAGTCAAAAAACCACTTTATTCTCTGTAAACAGAAGAGAGCTGGTTTCAGTCGAAACCGCTCTATCCTCTGTACTCAAGATACAGGTCACAAGATAATTCCTTTTGATACCATACCAACTCATTGGTGATATCACCCAAGTCATCCAGAGGCACACAGTTTTAAAACTAATTTTGGACATGTTATTTAAATTAACATCACGTCTGAAGGTTTATAAAGCAAAAATATCAGCTATATGTTTTAGTTTTAAAGTACTGCACTAATTTTGAAGGATTTAGTGTGGACATGCTGTGTGCAGGTGGTGCATTATGGGTAATCCCGGTACAATCACGACAGGAGAAATGCATTTGAGACGCTCTGATCAGGCTCCACACAGACAACAGCATTAAACTCTTTGTATATTGTGCCTAAAACTCTCATGAATATATTCTCTGGGTTTATAGACGTTGTTACTTGTTATTGTGTTTGTTTTAAATGGCAGAAGAAGCTCAGGTTGCTTATCCAATATTGTCCTGTTGGCCCTACGGTCTCTACTGCCATATACTGGCCAGTAGTACTCATGGCAGTATTCACCCTAAGTATTGAGATATCCCATAAATTATGATTCTTTGCGCACCTGATTGTTGTTGCAGCCTCTTGCTGCAGGTAAAGAAAAAATATACATTTTGGTTGTATAATGTTCATTTACAACTGTCGTCGTGGATTCTGTTGTTTAAACCGCAGAACTCTCTGGCGCAAAAAAAAAACTGTACGCAAAGGATTATGGGTAATAATCTGGGTACCCTCGGATCCAGATTATGGGTCTGAGCATCTGGGTGCCAGTAGATGTTGAGTAGATGCCAGTGTTCTATGCATTTTGACCCCAGTTACATCAGACGGTTGTCAAATCACAACTTGACTTAGTTATGGCTTTAACAAATTCCTTTTATTTTACATATAATTAAAATGGCATATTTTACAAAAGCACATTTAAATACCAACACACACGTCACATCACATTAACGTGTTGGTTTTTACATTGAATGAGTCAACCAATCAGTGTTTGTGGAGGCTCCTTTTCCCATAATCCCTTTGGCATCTGTCTGTTTGTTACAAAACTTCAGAATTAGTGCATTATTTAAAATTAAAAGATATGTGTTATATTTTAACTTTGTACAAATGACAGAATTGACATTAATGGAGTCATTCTATCAGTATTAATTTTATTTATAAACCAAACCATAAGTCAGCACTGCTTTATTTTCCAAGACCTCCACCTCACGGCGACGCTGTTGTTGCGTAGAGAGTTGAGTTTTGCTGTTTTTCTCAACTCCTGCGCTGTTTGAAGCTGTCTAGTAAAGAGGAGCTTCCAGCAGAGTGCACAGAGACAGAAGTGCTGACGCATTGTTTGGGTCTGTGGTTGTCTTTGATATTAACAGAAGCGATTGTCGTGTTAAAACTCAAAACCAGCTTGTTAGTAGTTACAAGTGTACCGAATTCAATACTGTAAGTTATCGGTTATCTGTAGCTTCCAATAAATTTTTGGGTGGTTTATCAGTTTAGCTTTATAAAAGATAACTTTTCAGTTAGCTGATTATGTGTTATCGAAGCTAACTTTTTGGTTAGCTGTGCCCACCACTGGGCTTTAATATGATTTTAATTTTGCTTTCAAGTCAAATTCCTGTATTTTGCAATCAACATATGTCTGTCTCAGCCTTTTTGTAACCCGTGCTGTATAGAGAAAAACACAAACAAAAAAAATTGAAAATGACTCACTAAGTCTGAAAAATAATGATTACATACCGTGAAAATGGTATCGCTGATTTCACTCCTGCTGTGTTCACAGACACAAAGCCATATACAAATATCCATATACAAATCATCTTCGCTCATCTTTGTTCCTGCAGCTGGTGCTTCATCAGGATTTTTAAACTGTCAAAAAATTTGAACGAAGGGCAACGAAACCTCAATTCGTCCATATTTCGTTTTGCTGTCGTACTTGACGTTGTTTACCGTTTGCTTAGTTTTGTACCGTTAGCATTTAGTTTGACTTTGTTCGACCAGCTGAATGTTTTCATACAGTGTAGTGTGATTGCATCAGCCAAGCTTGAACCTTCGTGTGCATGCGTGAGTTTTTTCACGCCTGTCGGTTGCGTCATTCGCCTGTGAGCAGGCTTTGTGTGAGCAGTGGTCCACCCCTCTCGTCGGATTTTTATTGCGAATAAATGTCTGAACGATTTGGAGCTTTGCTGCATCAAATTTTTCCAGAAACTGTGAGAGACCTCCAGGTGGACACCATTCGGAAAATTCAGGTGGCTTTCAGGGACGATTTTATGGGGATTACACAGATTAAGGAGTGCTCCAGCCGGTTTAAAGACCGCCCACAGCGGCTGAGAGCGCGGCACGCTCCGAGCGCCGATCGACAAGGCTTTGTTGATCTGGGACATCGTCTCACTTCCACAAAAATGGCAGAAGACGTGGACATCAAGATTTTTTCGGCACATTCCACTGTTACAGGAGTTTTTTTCATGGAAAGAGAAGCGGAGGGATGCGCCACGGAGCCGCTCATGGCGCGGGACAAAAGCACCTCCGTGTTGGTCTCACAGGACGGCTTTCAGATGGTTTTCGGTGGCTTTTCAGTCGTGTGACTATCCGAGAAATTGTGCATGAGCTGGACATGCCAGAACATGTCCTGTGAGGCTTCATCACGGCATTGCTTTGCGCCATGCGGCTCCACCGCGACGTGCGGAATTCCTCCGCTCCTCTTTCCATGACAAAAACTCCTGTAACAGTGAAATGTGCCGTTCATTTCCACACTGGACGCTGTGCTGATCCGGGATGTCGTCTGACTTCCACAGGAATTGCGGAAGACGTGGACATCTGCACTTTTTCGGCACACTGAGACAGACGTGCGGAGGAATTCTGCGCGTCGCGGTGGAGCCGCATGGCGCAAAGCAATGCCGTGATGAAGCCTCACAGGACATATTCTGGCATGTCCAGCTCATGCACAATTTCTCGGATAGTCACACGACTGAAAAGCCACCAAAGGCCGTCTGAAAGCCATCTGAAAGCCGCCCTGTGAGACCAACACGGAGGTGCTTTTGTCCCGCGCCATGAGCAGCTCCGTGGCGCATCCCTCCACTTCTCTTTCCATGAAAAAATCTCCTGTAACAGTGGAATGTGCCAAAAAAGTCTTGATGTCCACGTCTTCTGCCATTTTTGTGGAAGTCAGACGACGTCCCGGATCAACAAAGCCTTCACGTTGGAAATGATCTGGTTGTTTCATCGAGGTGTCAGCCTGTCGATCGGCGCTCGGAGTGCGCCGCGCTCTCAGCCGCTGTGGGCGGTCTTTAAACCGGCTGGAGCACTCCTTAATCTGTGTAATCCCCATAAAATCGTCCCTGAAAGCCATCTGAATTTTCCGAATGGTGTCCACCTGGAGGTCTCTCACAGTTTCTGGAAAAATTTGATACAGCAAAGCTCCAAATCGTTCAGACATTTATTCGCAATAAATATCCGATGAGAGGGGTGGACCACTGCTCACACAAAGCCTGCTCACAGGTGAATGACGCAACCGACAGGCGTGAAAAAACTCACGCATGCACACGAAGGTTCAAGCTTAGCTGATGCATTCACACGTGATTCAAATCCATATGGTTTTTGCAAAAAATAAAAAGGTCGGATACTTTTCTAACAGACCTCGTACATGTTACATTTTTTTTTTTTACAAATAGAACTGAGTGGCAGTCTGAGTGATAGAAAGGTTCTATGTCATACAAAACACTGCATGGTTCAATGCTAGTTTCCAAATGTCATGTTCACTCCCAGTGTTCACATTATAACCTCCACCAAGGTTATGTTTTTGGTCACGTCCGTTTGTTTGTTGGTTGGTTGGTTGGTTTGTTAGCAGGATTACTCAAAAAATCCTCAACGGATTTCAATGAAATTTATACCAGGGGTGTATCTTGGACTAACCTAGAAGTCATTAAATTTTGGTAATGGTCCGGAACACGATCCGGATCCAGTAATTTTTTAAGGATTCATTATCATTGCAGGATAGGGCCAATTTCAACATTTTTGCATCTAACTTCATGAAGACAGGTCACAAAGGCTGAACAAAAATTAAGTTACGACACAACAATAATTTAGCATTTGTTTCTACTCATTGAATAAACTTGTTATTAGAAAATAAAAAAACTTGTGTAGTTCATGCAGTTTCTCTTTATAAACACATTTGCTGAAGATCTAAGGGTTTAACCCTCTGGGGCCGATGCTGTCGTATACAATGGCTGAGAACAAGCTTTACTAAATTATAAATAACTTTTTAATGATATGAGATAGAAACATGCTTTTTTTTTTTTTTTGCTGAAAAGTTAACTCTGCAGACTTTCGAGCCACCGTCCAATATCTTTGTACTCCTCATAGAAGCTGTGTGATGACATGAGCAATGTGAGTGTCCAATCGGAATTGGTTCACCGTCACATGGTTTTCCAAAATCCAATCATAGGGCAGATTCACCACATGTGACACACCAAAGATTGTTTTTAGGAGTGATGTGTTACTAGTTTATTACAATTTGCTGTGTGTTTTGAATAAATGTGTGTGGAAAATTATTCTCTGCTTTACTTTTCCTTTCTTATTTCTGATTGTAAACCTTTATTACACTTATAAAACACAACTATAGCATATATATTTTGAAAGTACAGGTTGTCCTGAAAAAAGAGACATAAAACTTGATTGTGGGATGCAGGGAGAGCTGTTAACAGCAATAATAATACATTCATGCCAGGCGAGTGAACTGTCCAAAAATGCCCTCGGACCCCAAGAGGGTTAACCACTGAATCTGAAACATGACAGCAGATGCGTGAAACGAGGTGGAATAAGTCTCTTTGCCAAAGGGTATTCCATGTGACTTCAGTGACCCTATGGCCTTGGCGGAGGTTTGCGTCTCCAAGGCCGTCTCGTCAGCTGCAACAATGCGCACACACGCACACACACATACACACACACACACACACAGCGAGCTTCACTCCAAATTCACTCTCTCAAAGTAAAAGAAAATATAGAAATCTAGCCACAAAACACAAAAGGGGTAAAATCCTGAACATGCCAGACTCATTATCGTGTTATGGACTAATTTCCAAATTTAAACTCCATGCGATCAAAGAAGCGTGCCCATGAGATCGCCGGCTGCAGCTCTGCCTCAGTCTCTCTCGATTGTGGCACGTAAAACATCATCCATTAACTCCTGGAAATAATGTATTCTGACTTGTTTCATTGTAACAAATCCAGCTCCGTGTCCAGGCAGTCTGTTAAAAACAGGGTCTGTACCCACGTCCACGTCCACATCAGCTTCAGTACCCAGCATCCACACAAACAGTGCATCACCACACTTTAGGCTCCAAAATCCGACACTCTGAAAAAGTTAAGAGTTTCGGGGTAAAGTGTGTCGTCTCCTGTCTGTAAATCTGAGCCATCACTTTCGAATGGCAGCTCAGAAGCTTAATTTTTGGATGGAACAGGTTCGTTTCCCTGCATCTGTCAGTCATTGGGATGTTTCTGTTTTGCTAATAAGTGCATCACACACTGAAAAATGCAGAGAACTGCCAAGAATTTTATGTTGTCTTGCTAACTGAGACATTAAAAACGTGCGACATGTCCATTAAATAACAAGTGCACTTATACTTACTTGTCTGTTGGTCTAAAAATGGGGTGTCATCAGGCAATGGACTGGTGCTTTGCTGTTGTGAGGTATCAGAAAGCAGCTTTGCCATAGACCAACACTTCCTCTAAAATCAAGCAAAATTTTAAATAGGTTGCTTCACTCCAAACCTACATGATACACACAGGGATGTACAGTATCACCCAACTAAAATGACACTGGTGTAATTTATGTTTTGCCCAAAACACACTCATAAATTGTTAATGGACTAAATGCATCCCCTTTTCACTCTATGCCAATTAAAAGACTATATACAAGCTTAAATGTGAATGTGGAGTTGGACACATCCCTTTGCGCTTAGTCTTTATAGACTGCCAGGATTGGGCTAGAAAACGAACAAGGCAAAGCTCAATTACCAAATGCATACAACAGGAAACTTTGGTCATTGCTTGCACTTCATGTCGTGGTTAAGTAAAGTTTTCCTTGTCTGGATCTGTACCCAGAGAAAAATCCCAAAGGTCACTCGACAAAAGCTTCAGGGCTCATCCAATTCTTCAAGTGAGAAAGGAGTTCCATGACCACATCCGCAGTTTGGTCCATTTTCTCAAAGGTCAGCACTGTCATAAAAATTTTCAAGTTGACCAAAGGTGAACTTTATGCAAAAGCTCAAAGAAATATCCCAATCACCAAGAATTTATATGAAATGAAATACAAAAAAAATCCTTTAAAAATTGAAATTACTAAATATTTATTTAAAAAGTGGCAATATTAGAACATCAACAATATGCAGTCCAACAACCAAGAACAAGCTACAGTAACTAGACACACACATGAGCCCAGGCTTACATACAGTATGGTTTAAAATTTTCATGAAACGACTGCAAAGTCAACCCGGATCCAAGGTTGATGAACATAAAGTGTAATTTGAGAAATGTGAGTAATTTATTAACTGAGTGCTTTTTTACTTTTACTTGAGTGGGTTTCTCAAAGAGGAATTTTCACTTTTACTTGATCTGATGCATCAAAGCTGACAAAATTCTATCTATCTATCTATCTATCTATCTATCTATCTATCTATCTATCTATCTATCTATCTATCTATCTATCTATCTATCTATCTATCTATCTATCTATCTATCTATCTATCTATCTATCTATCTATCTATCTATCTATCAAGCTACAGCATTTTACAGGGTATCTGTCTGGGCTTTTCCAAACTCTAGGAATATTAGGACATGCATTATTGAAACACTCACTAATACCTTGTTTGAGACGTCACAACACAAACACACTTGCTGTTAATATTGTAATTTTCACCCCAAAGTGCCATCGCTGACCCTGAAGAAAAGTCTCCTCCAAAGTGATACACTCCATGTTGTTCTCCTCCTGACCTCCTCAATCTTGGAGGAAGGACCCTGAGATCAGCCTGGCGACGACGGGGTGGCAACTTGCCCGGGCTGGTGTGACGACCCTGCTCTGACAGAGTGTCAATACAAAGCAATTTACAAGCGCATGAAAAATCGACCCTCGATAACAGGCAATTTCTCTGCTCCGCTGCCTCAAGAAGCATGACCCGCCTCACAAAAGTGTGTCTGGGGGGGGAGCAGAGACAAAGAGAGGAACAGGAGGAGAGGGGTGATCATAGTCCAGCGGGTGTGATTACAGCTTACCGTGCTTAGACTGAAGATGGGGGCAAAAAAAGGAGAATGGTAATAGTGCAGTGGGGAGAAGAGGTGCGAGTGATGTGAGGAGCAATGATGGTGGAAAAGGCGAAATGAATCAGGAAGAAGTTCAGAGTTATGGAGGAGAAGCCTCAGCATGGGAGCAGACAGAAAGAGATCAAGTGAGGACAGGACAGAAGGAGTCCAAAAAGGAGGCGAGGAGAAGTAGGGAGAAGCAGATTTGTTGTTGATGAAATTTAGAGAGTTTGTGTGGAATGGAGGCCACAGGTGAGGACACAGATAATGACCTCATTCCTCTTTCCGTTTTGCCAAGACACCATCTTCTACACTGCTCTATTCATCAACTCCCCATCCCTTGCTCCTCTCATTCTTCTAATTCTCCTTCTGTGTGGAAAAGCCAGAGGTCACACGTTCATCTGAACACAGAGTGTGTGTGTGTGTGTGTGTGTGTGTGTGTGTGTGTGTGTGTGTGTGTGTGTGTGTGTGTGTGTGTGTGTGTGTGTGTGTGTGTGTGTGTGTGTGTGTGTGTGTGTGTGTGTGTGTGTGTGTGTGTGTGTGTGTGTGTGTGTGTGTCAGTGGACCACACAGAGTGTCTGCTGCATGCAGACAGAAGTCTCGTCTTCAATGGAACATGAAGTTCTAAATAAAACATTTCAGTGTTATGTGTTGGAATCAAAAGCTGCCTCAGCAGGAGCACAGGTTGTTTCTATTAAACCACCACAAGCCTAAATAAAGAAAACATATTAAAAACTGATGTTTCTTTTTCAAACAGAATAAATTAACTTTGTTTCAACCAGCATTTGTCATTGTTCATTATTAAAGCTTTGTTATTATTATTATTTATTTATTTTGTCGTACAGTAGCTCAATGGGTGCACCACCAATTTTGTTGTACCCCCCGTACAATTAAAATAAAGACTAGTTATTATGTCAAGTCAAGTCTGGAAACGCATTCTGGTCAAGGTCATCAAAAGTACCCCCCTCCCGAAAAAAAATACATTTTCCAGCATATTTCTGCATCAAACAGGACTACAGAGGGGCTCCAACCTTTACATCAATCAGCTAATCATTTGTTATTACGCAGCATGATTTATGTTATGATTATATTGCTAAAACATCAGGAAATTATGTCATAATTGTCTGAAAACACTTTTCCTGGATATCTACAGTTACCTGCCTAATTGGGCAGCGCAGTCTCATTTGAGGGTGGGCGCTAAACGGTTAAAATATGATGCACTTTTTCTACATCCGGAGACAGCCCTCTTCTGTCCCCATCAGAAACATGGCACCTGCTCTGAGTTTTTGGGCAAATTACACACAAAGTGAAAATGCAAAGAAAAAGTGATGATGTGGTGGAAAGTGGACAAGTGTTGCAGTTTGTTTATGACCCGGAGTTCAAACGTGTCGAGGCAGTTGTGCAGGCGAGAGAACGCAGCTGCTCTGGTACGCTAACACTTACCAACACGACCTCTCCCATTTACCTTGTCTTCCCTTCTTTGAGGTTTCTTCCTCAAATCATCAAAGGGAGTTTTTTCTTACCACTGTCAGCTGTGTGCTTGCTCTAGGGGTTGGTAAGATTAGACATTACTTGTGTGACGCACCTTGAGGCAGATTTGTTGTGATTTGGCACTATATAAATGAAATAAAATGAATTGAATTCTCCAGTGGGGAAAAAAAAACCCTGCACTTTTCATGACTGCTTCAGTGATTGTGTAACGGAGGCCAGCAGGTGTCGCTGTGCAGATGTAGTTAGTAAACTTCACTCTCAACAGCTCAAAAGGATTCTCTGGTCACAAGGCCAGAGCCCTGGGTTTTGGTCTTCTGGTTAGAGATTCCGACTCCCATGCCGGACATCGTGAGTTCGCATACCGAGGGGAGCGAATGGGTGGAGTCATAACAACACAGCGCAGAGTGCAGCCACTACAATTGCAGCCAAAAACAAAACAGTACACCATTTTTCAATTAGAAGTGACGCTGTTTGTGGGAATAGACTAATACCTGGGCGGAGTGTGGGAGTGTCAGCACAAATCATTTGGAGGATGGAGGTTTCAGTGGACACCATTTTAAACCGGTACAACAGAAGGTGGTGGCAAGTATGCTTTTGAGTTTAAAGAGCTGGGCCGAATGGTTTGTGCTGAAACTCCCACACTCCGCCAGGGGATTAGTCTGTGCCGTGTTTGTGCTGCCCTATTGATCTTGCTACTACCACTTGACTTGAAATGCCAGTGCCTCTTCATATACTTCATATAATTATAGTGGGCGATTTTAACATCCACATAGATGCTGAGAATGACAGCCTCAACACTGCATTTAATCTATTATTAGACTCAATTGGCTTCGCTCAAAATGTAAATAAGTCCACCCACCACTTTAACCATACTTTAGATTTTGTTCTGACTTATAGTATGGAAATTCAAGACTTAACAGTATTCCCTGAAAACCCCCTTCTGTCTGATCATTTCTTAATAACATTTACATTTACTTTAATGGACTACCCAGAAGTGGGGAATAAGTTTCATTACAGTAGAAGTCTTTCGGAAAGCGCGGTAACTAGGTTTAAGGATATGATTCCTTCTTTGTTATGTTCTCCAATGCCATATACCAACACAGTGCAGAGTAGCTACCTAAACTCTGTGAGTGAGATAGATTATCTCGTCAATAGTTTTACATCCTCATTGAGCACAACTTTGGATGCTGTAGCTCCTCTGAAAAAGACAGCCTTAAATCAGAAGTGCCTGACTCCGTGGTATAACTCACAAACTCGCAGCTTAAAGCAGATAACCCGTAAGTTGGAGAGGAAATGGCATCTCACTAATTTAGAAGATCTTCACTTAGCCTGGAAAAAGAGTGTGTTGCTCTATAAAAAAAAAAAGCCCTCCGTAAAGCTAGGACATCTTACTACTCATCACTATTTGAAGAAAATAAGAACAACCCCAGGTTTCTTTTCAGCACTGTAGCCAGGCTGACAAAGAGTCAGAGCTCTATTGAGCCGAGTATTCTTTTAACTTTAACTAATAATGACTTCATGACTTTCTTTGCTAATAAAATTGTAACTATTAGAGAAAAAATTACTCATAACCAACACAAAGACATATCGCTATCTTTGGCTGCTTTCAGTAATGCTGGTATTTGGTTAGACTCTTTCTCTCCGATTGTTCTGTCTGAGTTATTTTCATTAGTTACTTCCTCCAAACCATGAACATGTCTATTAGACCCCATTCCTACCAGGCTGCTCAAGGAAGCCCTACCATTAATTAATGCTTCGATCTTAAATATGATCAATCTATCTTTATTAGTTGGCTATGTACCACAGGCTTTTAAGGTGGCAGTAATTAAACCATTACTTAAAAAGCCATCACTTGACCCAGCTATCTTAGCTAATTATAGGCCAATCTCCAACCTTCCTTATCTGATACTGTTGACCATAAAATTTTATTACAGAGAATAGAGCATGCCATAGGTATTAAAGGCACTGCGCTGCGGTGGTTTGAATCGTATTTATCTAATAGATTACAATTTGTTCATGTAAATGGGGGAGTCTTCTTCACAGACTAAGGTTAATTATGGAGTTCCACAAGGTTCTGTGCTAGGACCAATTTTATTCACTTTATACATGCTTCCCTTAGGCAGTATTATTAGAAAGCATTGCTTAAATGTTCATTGTTACGAAGATGATACCCAGCTTTATCTATCCATGAAGCCAGAGGACACACACCAATTAGTTAAACTGCAGGAATGTCTTACAGACATAAAGACATGGATGACCTCTAATTTCCTGCTTTTAAATTCAGATAAAACTGAAGTTATTGTACTTGGCCCCACAAATCTTAGAAACATGGTGTCTAACCAGATCCTTACTCTGGATGGCATTACCCTGACCTCTAGTAATACTGTCAGAAATCTTGGAGTCATTTTTGATCAGGATATGTCCTTCAATGTGCATATTAAGCAAATATGTAGGACTGCTTTTTTGCATTTGCACAATATCTCTAAAATTAGAAAGGTCTTGTCTCAGAGTGATGCTGAAAAACTAATTCATGCATTTATTTCCTCTAGGCTGGACTACTGTAATTCATTATTATCAGGTTGTCCTAAAAGTTCCCTGAAAAGCCTTCAGTTAATTCAAAATGCTGCAGCTAGAGTACTGACGGGGACTAGAAGGAGAGAGCATATTTCACCCATATTGGCCTCTCTTCATTGGCTTCCTGTTAATTCTAGAATACAATTTAAAATTCTTCTTCTTACTTATAAGGTTTTGAATAATCAGGTCCCATCTTATCTTAGGGACCTCATAGTACCATATCACCCCAATAGAGCACTTCGCTCTCAGACTGCAGGCTTACTTGTAGTTCCTAGGGTTTTTAAGAGTAGAATGGGAGGCAGAGCCTTCAGCTTTCAGGCTCCTCTCCTGTGGAACCAGCTCCCAATTCGGATCAGGGAGACAGACACCCTCTCTACTTTTAAGATTAGGCTTAAAACGTTCCTTTTTGCTAAAGCTTATAGTTAGGGCTGGATCAGGTGACCCTGAACCATCCCTTAGTTATGCTGCTATAGACGTAGACTGCTGGGGGGTTCCCACGATGCACTGTTTCTTTCTCTTTTGCTCTGTATGCACCACTCTGCATTTAATCATAAGTGATCGATCTCTGCTCCCCTCCACAGCATGTCTTTTTCCTGGTTCTCTCCCTCAGCCCCAACCAGTCCCAGCAGAAGACTGCCCCTCCCTGAGTCTGGTTCTGCTGGAGGTTTCTTCCTGTTAAAGGGGAGTTTTTCCTTCCCACTGTCACCAAATGCTTGCTCACAGGGGGTCATTTTTTACCGTTGGGGTTTTTCTGTAATTATTATATGGCTTTTGCCTTACAATATAAAGTGCCTTGGGGCAACTGTTTGTTGTGATTTGGCACTATATAAATAAAGTTGATTTGATTTTGATTTGATATACACATTCGGATGATGCGTCACCTGCTGATGCTTTTTGTTTGTTTGTTTTTTAGTTCTGGCTGTATCTCAACCAGTGCTGAGCACTACAATATTCATATTCACATCACAGGAACCTCATGTAGAGTAGATGGTGCTTTGCATTTTCTCCTCAACAGCCTGCATGTGTTGAAGATTATCATGGCAGAATTCCACAGTGTAATACCTTTGCTTTCATATCTAACAAACGTAATTTCAGTGTGCTTCCATGCAGAAACAGATTACATGTTCCATTTCTGTCATCAGTCTACCTCAGCGTCTTATCGGGACATGATGCAATCCAAGTGGCTTTTGTTTGCTGTGCAGTTGTGCCATTTAAATTCCAGTCGTATGATGAATAATGCATTTAGCTTATCTCATAATTTCATTATTAGTGGTGTTACATGAAAAATGCAAGCGTACACGCTCACAGTTTGACATTCCTCACCTTTTTTATTGAAACAGCCTGGATTTTAAAAAAAGAATCTGATTTTTATGATGCATTGCATCAGAGTTGTAATCATTGTTGAATCAATAGTTTATATGTTAGTGTGAGCAGTGGTTGGTACCTTTTGTAAAGATGCTTCACAAATGTTAGATTTTTATTGTTTCATATTGTGATGCCGATCCTACCCACATCTGCAAACAACAACCTTATATGAGCAAAGCGTCGTGCAGCAGCATGAAGCTCACTCATGGTACAGGGCATCCTAAACAGGAAGTGCCAATTTTCCACAGTAAATCCAAAAATCCACAGTAAAACAGGAAATGTTCAAACACGTCCTGGATTGACAGACGAGATCTCATGGAATCTCACGGGAACTCAGTGGCAAGCTCACACTCAAACAGGAAGTGCCAAATTATCAGTCACAGTGAAACAGGAAATGTTCAAATGTCAAACACTTCCTGGCATGGGTGGAGCTAGAGAGGAGGCCTGGGTTTCGCTGGACTTTCCTGAAATCTGATTGGACATAGATAATTGGCACATCATGGCACCACACATCTGGTTGAAAGACCTGTATTTTCAAATCAGTGAGTCACATTGACTGCTAGGTTCCTCCTGTACAGTAGTTTATGTTGTGTACCACAAAAAGTTCTAATCCACCTTAGTAGAAAAAGAAAAATGTTTGCTCCAGATTTGAACTGAACATGTCGTTTGAACTGTGGACTTCTAATCACACCAAACTTATATTGGTGTGTAAACTACCATATTTTATGTCAGAAATGAGGTATATACATTATATATATATATACGAGGGCTGTCAATAAAGTAACGGTCCTTTTTATTTTTTCAAAAACTATATGGATTTCATTCATATGTTTTTACGTCAGACATGCTTGAACCCTCGTGCGCATGCGTGAGTTTTTCCATGCCTGTCGGTGACGTCATTCGCCTGTGAGCACTCCTTGTGGGAGGAGTCGTCCAGCCCCTCGTCGGAATTCCTTTGTCTGAGAAGTTGCTGAGAGACTGGCGCGTTGTTTGATCAAAATTTTTTCTAAACCTGTGAGACACATCGAAGTGGACACGGTTCGAAAAATTAAGCTGGTTTTCAGTGAAAATTTTAACGGCTGATGAGAGATTTTGAGGTGATACTGTCGCTTTAAGGACTTCCCACGGTGCGAGACGTCGTACAGCGCTCTCAGCCGCCGTCGTCAGCCTGTTCAAGCTGAAAACCTCCACATTTCAGGCTCTATTGATCCAGGACGTCGTGAGAGAACAGAGAAGTTTCAGAAGAAGTCGGTTTCAGCATTTTATCCGGATATTCCACTGTTAAAGGAGATTTTTTTAATGAAAGACGTGCGGACGGATCCGCGCGTCGGGACGCAGCCAACGCGGTGCGGCGGCACAGGAAAAACACCTCCGTGTTGATAACCATTTGTAAAATCCAGGCGGCTTTTGATGGCTTTCAGTGGAGTGAGTATATGAGAAATTGTTTAACAGGCAGGACATGTTCCAACTTGTCCTTAAGGCTTTCAACAGAGGTCTATTTAAGCATAAAAATTCAAAAAGAAAAAATAATATAGCACCTTCAACTGCACCACAGACTAAAACAGTTAAATGTGGTCTATTAAACATTAGGTCTCTCTCTTCTAAGTCCCTGTTGGTAAATGATATAATAATTGATCAACATATTGATTTATTCTGCCTTACAGAAACCTGGTTACAGCAGGATGAATATGTTAGTTTAAATGAGTGAACACCCCCGAGTCACACTAACTGTCAGAATGCTCGTAGCACGGGCCGGGGCGGAGGATTAGCAGCAATCTTCCATTCCAGCTTATTAATTAATCAAAAACCCAGACAGAGCTTTAATTCATTTGAAAGCTTGACTCTTAGTCTTGTCCATCCAAATTGGAATTCCCAAAAACCAGTTTTATTTGTTATTATCTATCGTCCACCTGGTCGTTACTGTGAGTTTCTCTGTGAATTTTCAGACCTTTTGTCTGACTTAGTGCTTAGCTCAGATAAGATAATTATAGTGGGCGATTTTAACATCCACACAGATGCTGAGAATGACAGCCTCAACACTGCATTTAATCTATTATTAGACTCTATTGGCTTTGCTCAAAAAGTAAATGAGTCAACCCACCACTTTAATCATATCTTAGATCTTGTTCTGACTTATGGTATGGAAATAGAAGACTTAACAGTATTCCCTGAAAACTCCCTTCTGTCTGATCATTTCTTAATAACATTTACATTTACTCTGATGGACTACCCAGCAGTGGGGAATAAGTTTCATTACACTAGAAGTCTTTCAGAAAGCGCTGTAACTAGGTTTAAGGATATGATTCCTTCTTTATGTTCTCTAATGCTATATACCAACACAGTGCAGAGTAGCTACCTAAACTCTGTAAGTGAGATAGAGTATCTCGTCAATAGTTTTTACATCCTCATTGAAGACAACTTTGGATGCTGTAGCTCCTCTAAAAAAGAGAGCTTTAAATCAGAAGTGCCTGACTCCGTGGTATAACTCACAAACTCGTAGCTTAAAGCAGATAACCCGTAAGTTGGAGAGGAAATGGCGTCTCACTAATTTAGAAGATCTTCACTTAGCCTGGAAAAAGAGTCTGTTGCTCTATAAAAAAGCCCTCCGTAAAGCTAGGACATCTTTCTACTCATCACTAATTGAAGAAAATAAGAACAACCCCAGGTTTCTTTTCAGCACTGTAGCCAGGCTGACAAAGAGTCAGAGCTCTATTGAGCTGAGTATTCCATTAACTTAACTAGTAATGACTTCATGACTTTCTTTGCTAACAAAATTTTAACTATTAGAGAAAAAAATTACTCATAACCATCCCAAAGACGTATCGTTATCTTTGGCTGCTTTCAGTGATGCCGGTATTTGGTTAGACTCTTTCTCTCCGATTGTTCTGTCTGAGTTATTTTCATTAGTTACTTCATCCAAACCATCAACATGTTTATTAGACCCCATTCCTACCAGGCTGCTCAAGGAAGCCCTACCATTATTAATGCTTCGATCTTAAATATGATCAATCTATCTTTGTTAGTTGGCTATGTACCACAGGCTTTTAAGGTGGCAGTAATTAAACCATTACTTAAAAAGCCATCACTTGACCCAGCTATCTTAGCTAATTATAGGCCAATCTCCAACCTTCCTTTTCTCTCAAAAATTCTTGAAAGGGTAGTTGTAAAACAGCTAACTGATCATCTGCAGAGGAATGGTCTATTTGAAGAGTTTCAGTCAGGTTTTAGAATTCATCATAGTACAGAAACAGCATTAGTGAAGGTTACAAATGATCTTCTTATGGCCTCGGACAGTGGACTCATCTCTGTGCTTGTTCTGTTAGACCTCAGTGCTGCTTTTGATACTGTTGACCATAAAATTTTATTACAGAGATTAGAGCATGCTATAGGTATTAAAGGCACTGCGCTGCGGTGGTTTGAATCATATTTGTCTAATAGATTACAATTTGTTCATGTAAATGGGGAATCTTCTTCACAGACTAAAGTTAATTATGGAGTTCCACAAGGTTCTGTGCTAGGACCAATTTTATTCACTTTATACATGCTTCCCTTAGGCAGTATTATTAGACGGTATTGCTTAAATTTTCATTGTTACGCAGATGATACCCAGCTTTATCTATCCATGAAGCCAGAGGACACACACCAATTAGCTAAACTGCAGGATTGTCTTACAGACATAAGGACATGGATGACCTCTAATTTCCTGCTTTTAAACTCAGATAATACTGAAGTTATTGTACTTGGCCCCACAAATCTTAGAAACATGGTGTCTAACCAGATCCTTACTCTGGATGGCATTACCCTGACCTCTAGTAATACTGTGAGAAATCTTGGAGTCATTTTTGATCAGGATATGTCATTCAAAGCGCATATTAAACAAATATGTAGGACTGCTTTTTTGCATTTACGCAATATCTCTAAAATCAGAAAGGTCTTGTCTCAGAGTGATGCTGAAAAATTAATTCATGCATTTATTTCCTCTAGGCTGGACTATTGTAATTCATTATTATCAGGTTGTCCTAAAAGTTCCCTAAAAAGCCTTCAGTTAATTCAAAATGCTGCAGCTAGAGTACTGACGGGGACTAGAAGGAGAGAGCATATCTCACCCATATTGGCCTCTCTTCATTGGCTTCCTGTTAATTCTAGAATAGAATTTAAAATTCTTCTTCTTACTTATAAGGTTTTGAATAATCAGGTCCCATCTTATCTTAGGGACCTCGTAGTACCATATCACCCCAGTAGAGCGCTTCGCTCTCAGACTGTAGGCTTACTTGTAGTTCCTAGGGTTTGTAAGAGTAGAATGGGAGGCAGAGCCTTCAGCTTTCAGGCTCCTCTCCTGTGGAACCAGCTCCCAATTCAGATCAGGGAGACAGACACCCTCTCTACTTTTAAGATTAGGCTTAAAACTTTCCTTTTTGCTAAAGCTTGTAGTTAGGGCTGGATCGGGTGACCCTGAACCATCCCTTAGTTATGCTGCTATAGACGTAGACTGCTGGGGGGTTCCCATGATGCACTGTTTCTTTCTCTTTTTGCTCTGTATGCACCACTCTGCATTTAATCATTAGTGATCGATCTCTGCTCCCCTCCACAGCATGTCTTTTTCCTGGTTCTCTCCCTCAGCCCCAACCAGTCCCAACAGAAGACTGCCTCTGCTGGAGGTTTCTTCCTGTTAAAAGGGAGTTTTTCCTTCCCACTGTAGCCAAGTGCTTGCTCACAGGGGGTCGTTTTGACCGTTGGGGTTTTACATAATTATTGTATGGCCTTGCCTTACAATATAAAGCGCCTTGGGGCAACTGTTTGTTGTGATTTGGCGCTATATAAAAAAATTGATTGATTGATTGATTGATTGATTGATATTAATCAGTGAAATCACCTGGTGGAGTCAGTGGCTGCAAAGAAAACCTGCACCCTTTTGGCCCTTTCTGGAACAAGTTACCCACCCCTGATTTTTGACCCCTGTGTAAATCTTCAATTGACCCCTACCTGGCTGCCTCTTGAAAATTTAAGTGATCAATCAGTTTTTTAAAAGCGTTAATTATGGATTATTTGTGCCAGATTTGATGTTTGTATCACCATTTGCAGGATTCCACTCTAAATACTCTCTTATCTGCTGCACTATATATGAGACAGATTTCCAAGTAAAACAGTGTGTTTGTGGCAGATATCACATCAGCAGTGGTTTGATTTGAACGTTTGAAGTAATGAAGTAATGAAGTAATACTGTGATTGAGAACTGGATTTGACCTTCTTTTCCACCTCCATCTTCCATGTTGTTGGACCAACCTCGACATAATCGCAACATGCCCACCACTGTGGTGTTGTCTTTTACGATGGTGCTGGAGCCACAGACTGCCACGGAGATGTGTGTGGATACTAAGGAGTAGAGCAGTGGGCTGAGCACACAGACTTGAGGTATCCTGGTGTTCATAGTCGAGAAGAGGTGGTAAGATTGTTCAGCTTGACAGAGTGAGGTGTGTTGGTGAGGATGTCCAATGACCATTTACAGAGGTAAAAGTCAATGACTCGACCAGGAGATTTACTGACCAGCTTGCAGGGGATGATGAAAGTTTATGTTTATGAATTGCACCCTAAAGCATGTGTTGCTATTGTTGAGGTGAGTCAGGGCTTAGTGAAGGGCAAAACATAGTGCTGTTGCTATCATTGGGGATTCTAGCACATACAGACTGGACCTTATGTTACTATCATTCCTGCAGTATGTGGATATTCCCACTCAAAGAGCAAATATTCTGGATCTGTGTCATGGTAATATCTATGAGGCTTTCAGAGCAGCATCGTATTCAACAATTTGCATACCACTTCATCTGTACTTTTGTTGTACAAACACATCCCAAACCACAATTGTATAGCTCACCACAATAGTCACAGGATGCTAGTCCACAACTCCAAGGCTCTTCACATTGTACCAACTGGGACATCTTCAATGGAGACGTGAATGACCGTTGCTGCGATCATTGACTGCATAAAATTTTGTATAAATATTGCAGTACCAGTCGCAACAATAATGAAATATCCAAACTCCAAACTATAAAAATAGACTGAGAGAGAACCACAAAGCTTTCAGATTCAAGGACTGGACCAGACTCAGGATGTCCAGCCACGATATCAATAATTAGGCCAGTAAAGCAAAACCCAAATTGAAAGACATACTGGGGCATGAATTTGGTTATATGAACACTAAACAAGCCTTCAAGATGGTAAAAAGTACAACCTCAAATCTGGAAAAATGTGGTATTCTAGAAAATTCTGATACTGCAGTAACCATAGTTACCTGCAGGGGCACTAATCACCAATATAAAAGGCTGTGACGCCAGTGCAGCGAGTCGCAGAAATAGAGAGGAAGCCAGGAGACAAGACGGTCATTCTGATAAGTCACTGTAAATAAACGTCCATAGTTCCAGTGCTGCTTCATCATTTCTTCAAGCTTACCAAACCTAAACTGAGCAGTACACAACAAAAAACTGGGATGGAAAGTGCAAATTTAAAAACCCCACAATGACTGTCAGATTTACTTTGTCTTCATTGTAGACAGTATGAAGGTGTGAGGTTCTGCATTTCAAACTTGCAACACAATTGCAGATAATAATGTAATAGTAGACAGAAATTGCTTTGAGATGTGGCATAAAGACAAACAAAATGTATAGACTATTTTGTATATATTGTTCAAAATATGCATTTGTGTTTATTTTAGAACCTTTATTTTTGTACATTCTATTGTACAAGACCCCAAACTACCTTTATAAAGTGTCAAAATAGTTATAGTTTATTATAGTTAGCTGTGTGTTTTGAATAAATGTGTGTGAAAATTATTCACTGCTTTATTTTTTCTTTTCTTATTTCTGATTATAAACCTTTATTACACTTATAAAACACCACTATAGCATATATATTCTGAACGTATAGGTTGTCTTGAAAAAAGAGACATAAAACTTGATTGTGGGATGCAGGGTGAGCTTTTAACAGCAATCAGTGGTGGGCACAGTTCCGATAATCTGATAACAGATAATTATTGAAGATAATGTTTTCTTTATCGGATTATCTTTTTAAATAACTTTAAAAACCATTATCGGACTAATTATCTTCAGATAAATTTTTGTCCGATAACTTTTAGACCGATAACGTAGTAAACAAAGCTGAACAGCAGCAAACATTTTTAAAATTTAAAATCAGTTGAGCACCTACCTGTTAAAAGTTTCCTAACAGATGTATATTTCCACCCTCTGCAAACAGAAAAGAGCTGCTTCCAGGAGAAACCACTCTGTCCTCTGCAGGCAAAGGAGAACTGGTCACCAAAATAATAATAATAATAATAATTTCCTTTAACACCATACTGATACGCTGGCAATATCACCCAAGTCATCCAGAGGCATACATTTTTAACTTATGGGTCAAATTTTAACCAAACTAATTTTTGACAAGTTATTTAAAATTACTGTCATGTCTGAAGTTTTATAAAGTGAAAATATCAGATATATGTTTTAGTTTTAAAGTAATGTGCTAATTTTTAAGGTTTTAGTGAGCACATGCAGTGCCCAGCAGTGCATTATGGGTAGGATAGGGTAATCTCAGTAGGTTCACGACAGGACAAATGCATTTCAGACACTCTGTTCAGACTCCACGAACAACAGCATTAAACTTTAGTGCCTAAAACTCTTGTGAATATATTCTTTGGGTTTATAGACGTTATTATATTTGCATTTGTTAAATTCCACGCATCTTAAATGTAGCAGACACAGATTATCTGGAATTTTGTTTTGGCAAGTTTTCAAGGCCTCTACTGCCATCTACTGGCCAGTAATGTTCATGGCAGTTCATGGCAGTATTCGTCCTGAAGCTGAGCAGACACTGTATGATATTTTTAATCACTGTACTTGGTTCCAGTTCAAACTGTACAACAGAACCGCACGGTGTAAAAGTTCAGAGCGCCCGATTTATGTTCTCACACACACATTATACGTTCAAAAACCACAGGTCGGACTCATGTTTCCAGAAGCAAAATGTAAGCTTTTTTTTCTTACTTAATTTACAAAAATTCTCGATGGGAGACATCAAAGTTTAAAAACAAAACAAAACAACAACAAAAAAACATTACAAGACAGCTCTGCAGTGTTTGCACATGCACAGTGCGAGCGGTTGGATGCTTGTTGCTCTTCTTCAGCAGCAGCATACCCTCACGACGGCCAACCAGAATAATATCAAACAGGTTTGATTTTCATCTGACCATACGATCAGCGATCAGGAGGTGGTCGTGAGATGTTAAACACAGCTTGTTACTCCATGTACACTACACGATGCAGGACATGCGATTAACCTGAAACTCGGTCCAAAAAATTCTCGCACGAATGAAAAATCAGCTAAAAAAAAGGGCCAAAACTTGCACAGTGTAAAGCCAACATTTATGTGTCAAGACAATATTGAGTGCACATTTTACAACATCATAAAACGTGCACACGGCAAATAAAAAATGAAATATTTTACAAAAGCACATTTATCTGTAAACACCAACACATGACACACATCACATTAATGTGTTGGTTTACATAATGAATGACTGAACCAATCAGTGTTTAGCAGAGGCACTTTTACCCAGAATCCTTTGCGATCTGTCTGTGTTTGTTACAAAACCTCAGAATTGGTGCATTAGTCAACATAAAAAGATATATGTTATATTTTAACTTTGTACAAATGACAATTGACATTAATGGCGTTATTCTATCAGTATTCACACCAAACCATAAGTCAGCATGACTTTACTTTCCAAGACCTCCGCCTGACCGGAGCGTTGTGATTGGTAGAGAGCTGGCTTTGTGGCTGCTCTTAGGGTGCATCCGTGCTGTAGCCGTGTAGCTTCCAGCAGGGGCAGCATGTTCAAACATAGAAGTGCTGTTGGGAAAGTGTAGTGACACGGACCCACAACAAAGTAAATGAACGGACAATGGAAGGAGTCAAATTATAACACTTTACTGTTGTGAATGTCACAACCAAACACAGCAGATTCAGAATGTGCAACAGTCAATTAATAAAGGTGTCGTGTGGGCAGGCTCGACGATAGGAGACGCCCGTCTGGAAACGAACCGGAACCACACGATTTCCACCGCCACCTGAACCCGAGGAATACTGGAGCCACCAAGTCCCGGAGTCCCCAGGTGGCCACCTTCCCGGCGTGTCGGATCTGGTACTGCTGGCAGAAAGCAAAAGACAGTCAAAGGGTGGGTGTGTGAACACCCAGTAACAATGGTGGGAATGCCACCTCCACCTCTCACTAAACACGTTGCAGCGGTCTCAGATGAAAAGGAGCACCGTCTTGCACATCCTCCGCAAAAACGACCGGTTCTCCTGCAAACACTCACAATAACAGATTTATAAATCACAAAAGGCTGAGAGTATTACCTCCAGATGAAGATGATATCTCGACAGTTTGGTGGAGGTGTCTTCCTGCTTTTATACCGGATGTGATGATTAGTGACAGCTGTCACGGATGATGGGTGACAGCTGTCACCACGGCTTGTTCCTGAGGCGGCAGCGCCCTCTCGTGCCTGAAGCCCGCACTTCAGGCAGGGCGCCTTCTGGTGGTGGGCCAGCAGTACCTCCTCTTCAGCGGCCCACACAACAGGACCCCCCCCTCAACGGGCGCCTCCTGGCGCCCGACCAGGCTTGTCCGGGTGGCGACGATAGAAATCGGCCAGGAGGGCCGGGTCCAGGATGAAGCTCCTCTTCACCCAGGAGCGTTCTTTGGGTCCATACCCCTCCCAGTCCACCAAATACTGGAAACCCCGGCCCATTCGACGGACGTCCAAGAGCCGGCGAACTGTCCAAGCCGGCTCCCCGTCGATAATACGGGCAGGAGGCGGCGCTGGACCGGGTGCACAGAGGGGCGAGGTGTGATGCGGTTTTATCCTGGAGACATGAAAGACCAGATGGATCCGCAGTGAGGCCGGGAGTTGGAGCCTCACTGCGGTAGGACTGAGGACCTTGAGGATGGGGAAGGGTCCAATGAATCGGTCTTTCAACTTGGGGGACTCGACCTGGAGTGGAATGTCCTTGGTGGAAAGCCACACCTCCTGCCCGGGCTGGTATGTGGGGGCCGGGGACCGTCGACGGTCTGCATGGGCTTTAGCCCTCGTCCGGGCCCTCAACAAGACCGAACGGGCGGTGCGCCACACCCGACGGCATCTCCGCAGGTGGGCCTGGACCGAGGGCACACCGACCTCTCCCTCCACCAAAGGAAACAAAGGGGGTTGGTACCCCAGACACACCTCGAACGGGGAGAGGCCGGTGGCAGAGGACACCTGGCTGTTATGAGCGTACTCGATCCAGGCCAGATGTTCACTCCAAGCCGTCGGGTGTGCGGAGGTCGTGCACCTGAGGGCCTGCTCCAACTCCTGGTTGGCCCGTTCGACCTGTCCGTTAGTCTGCGGGTGATACCCAGACGAGAGGCTTACAGTGGCCCCCAGTTCCCGGCAGAAACTTCTCCACACCTGCGAGGAGAACTGGGGACCGCGATCCGAAACGATGTCTGTTGGTATCCCATGCAGCCGGACAACATGGTGGACGAGGAGATCCGCCGTCTCCTGGGCCGACGGGAGCTTCGGGAGGGCCACGAAGTGGGCCGCCTTGGAGAAACGGTCCACTATCGTGAGTATGGTGGTGTGTCCCCGTGACGGCGGGAGGCCCGTGACAAAATCCAGACCGATGTGGGACCAGGGGCGGTGAGGCACAGGAAGTGGCTGTAGAAGTCCCTGTGCCTTCTGGTGGTCAGCCTTGCCCCTGGCGCAGGTGGTGCAGGCCTGGATGTAAGCCCGGACATCAGTCTCCAGGGACGCCCACCAGAAGCGCTGCCGGACTACTGCCACGGTCCTACGCACCCCTGGGTGGCAGGAGAGCTTGGACCCGTGACAGAAGTCCAGAACGGCAGCTCTGGCTTCTGGTGGGACGTATAGTCTGTTCTTCGGCCCTGTTCCGGGATCCGGGCTCCGTGCCAGGGCCTCCTGGACGGTCTTCTCCACGTCCCAGGTCAGAGCAGCCACGATAGTGGACTCCGGGAGAATGGGTTCCGGTGGATCCGACAGCTCGGTCTTGACTTCCTGTTCATGCACCCGGGACAGGGCATCCAATCTTTGGTTTTTGGTCCCGGGGCGGTAGGTGATCCGGAAGTCAAAACGGCCGAAAAACAGTGACCAGCGGGCTTGCCTGGGGTTCAGTCGCTTGGCGGTCCTGATATACTCCAGGTTCCGGTGGTCAGTGAAAACCGTGAAAGGCACTGACGCTCCCTCCAGCAGGTGTCTCCACTCCTCAAGAGCCTCTTTCACCGCAAGGAGCTCTCGATTGCCCACGTCATAGTTCTGCTCTGCCGGGGTCAACCTGCGGGAAAAATAGGCACACAGGTGAAGAACCTTATCGGTTTCTCCGCTCTGGGATAGCACGGCTCCTATCCCTGAGTCAGAGGCGTCCACTTCAACCACAAACTGGCGACCAGGATCAGGCTGCACCAAGACCGGTGCAGTCGAGAACCGGCGTTTCAACTCCCTAAACGCGGCTTCGCACCGATCCGACCAGGTGAAGGGAACTTTTGGTGAGGTCAGGGCCGTCAGGGGGCTAACTACCTGACTATACCCCTTAATGAACCTCCTGTAGAAATTTGCGAAGCCGAGGAACTGTTGCAACTTCCTACGGCTTGTAGGTTGGGGCCAGTCTCTCACCGCTGCGACCTTGGCCGGATCCGGGGCGACGGAGTTGGAGGAGATGATAAAACCCAGGAAGGACAAAGAAGTGCGGTGAAACTCACACTTCTTGCCCTTCACAAACAACCGGTTCTCCAACAACCGCTGCAGGACCTGCCGTACATGCCGTACATGGGTCTCAGGGTCCGGAGAAAAGATGAGTATATCATCCAGATATACGAAGACAAATCGGTGCAGGAAGTCCCGCAAGACGTCATTAACCAAAGCTTGGAACGTCGCGGGGGCGTTAGTGAGGCCGAACGGCATGACCAGGTACTCAAAATGACCTAGCGGGGTGTTAAATGCCGTCTTCCATTCGTCTCCCTTCCGGATCCGAACTAGGTGGTATGCGTTCCTAAGATCCAACTTTGTGAAGATTTTGGCTCCATGCAGGGGGGTGAACACTGAATCCAACAAAGGCAACGGGTATCGGTTGCGAACCGTGATCTCGTTCAGCCCCCGATAATCAATGCATGGACGAAGACCGCCATCTTTTTTTCCCACAAAAAGAAACCTGCTCCCATTGGAGAGGTGGAGTTACGGATCAGCCCGGCAGCTAAGGAGTCCCGGATGTAGGTCTCCATTGATTCGCGCTCAGGTCGGGAGAGGTTGTACAGCCTGCTGGACGGGAACTCCATACCTGGCAACAAATCGATGGCACAATCATATGGACAGTGTGGGGAAGAGTGAGTGCCCGATCCTTGCTAAAATGTCAGCAAGGATCGTGGTACTCAACCGGCACCGCCGACAGATTGGGGGAACTTGGACCTGCTCCTTAGCCTGGGAACCGGGAGGAACCGAGGATCCCAAACACATCCGATGGCAGGTTTCGCTCCACTGTACCACCACCCCGGACGGCCAATCAATCCGGGGATTGTGTTTCATCATCCAGGGGAACCCCAGAATCACACGGGAGGTAGAAGGAGTCACAAAAAACTCAATGGCCTCCCTATGATTCCCTGACACTACCAGAGTTACTGGTGGTGTCTTGTGTGTGATTAAAGGGAGTAGGGTGCCATCTAGTGCTCACACCTGCAATGGTGTAGGTAGCGCCACCAGAGGGAGCCCTACCTCCCTGGCCCATCTGCTGTCTAACAGATTCCCTTCTGACCCTGTGTCTACCAGTGCTGGGGCCTGAAGGGTTAAATCCCCACTAAGGATTGTAACTGGGAGTCGTGCGGCAATATGTGTGTGTCCCACGTGAATTTTTTGGCCCACCCTAAGCCCAGTCTCTAGGGGCGGGCGTTGGTGTTTAACCATTCGGGGCAATCGCTCAATTGATGCTCCATTGAGCCACAAACAAAACACGCCCCGCGTGGAAACCTCCTCTGTCTATTAGGTGGTCTAAATGTGGCCCTGCTCGTGTCCATAGCTTCGTCAGCAGGGGGAGCTGTCGCCCCACGGGACGTAGAGGCCAGGGAGCGTGGGAAGGGCGGACCTTTCTCGGACCCGGAAGGAAGAGGGACGGCGCGCGCCCGGCCACGTCCTTCGTCTCGTTCCCGACGGCGTTCCTCCAACCGATTGTCTAACCGTATAACGAGATCAGTAAGCCCATCTAATTCCTGCAGTTCATCCTTGGCCACTAGGTGCTCCTTTAGGACTGACGACAGTCCGTTTACAAAGGCGGCGCGGAGCGCAGCGTTATTCCAGCCGGACCTCGCAGCCGCGATGCGGAAGTCGGCTGCATAAGCGGCTGCGCTCCGGCGTCCCTGTCTCATCGACAGCAGCACGGTTGAAGCGGTCTCTCCCCTGTTAGGGTGATCAAACACAGTTCTGAACTCCCTCACAAACCCAGTGTACGTGTGAAGGAGCCATGAATTTTGCTCCCAAAGCGCGGTAGCCCAAGCGTGTGCCTCTCCCCAAAGCAGAGTGATCACATAAGCTATTTTGCTTGCGTCTGACGCATACATGACGGGACGTTGTGCGAAGACGAGCGAACACTGCATAAGAAAGTCCACGCACATCTCCACACAACCTCTGTACGGCTCAGGAGGGCTTATGTATGCTTCAGGGATGGTGGGAGGGGTTGTTGAACCACCACTGGAACATTAATATCTAGCACAGGATCGACAGGAGGAGGAGCTGCAGCAGCGCCCTGAGTGCTCGCCGCCACTTGCGCGGAGAGAGCCTCCACCCTGCGGTTCAGGAGGATGTTTTGCTTGGCTATTTGATCCATTCGAGCCGTAAAGGCGGTGAGAATATGCTGTAGCTCACCAATCACGCCTCCTGCAGATGCCTGCGTTCCCTGCTCTCCCATTGGTTGTTCAACAGCCTGGTGACGCCCCTCGGAGTCCATGACGCTGGCCGAGATATCCTGTTGGGAAAGTGTAGTGACACGGACCCACAACAGGGGGCGTAAATGAACGGACAATGGAAGGAGTCAAATTATAACACTTTACTGTTGTGAATGTCACAACCAAACACAGCAGATTCAGAATGTGCAACAGTCAATTAATAAAGGTGTCGTGTGGGCAGGCTCGATGATAGGAGACGCCCGTCTGGAAACGAACCGGAACCACACGATTTCCACCGCCACCTGAACCCGAGGAATACTGGAGCCGCCAAGTCCCGGAGTCCCCAGGTGGCCACCTTCCCGGCGTGTCGGATCTGGTACTGCTGGCAGAAAGCAAAAGACAGTCAAAGGGTGGGTGTGTGAACACCCAGTAACAATGGTGGGAATGCCACCTCCACCTCTCACTAAACATGTTGCAGTGGTCTCAGATGAAAAGGAGCACCGTCTTGCACAGCCTCCGCAAAAACAACCAGTTCTCCTGCAAACACTCACAATAACAAATTTATAAATCACAAAAGGCTGAGAGTATTACCTCCAGATGAAGATGATATCTCGGCAGTTTGGTGGAGGTGTCTTCCTGCTTTTATACCAGATGTGATGATTAGTGACAGCTGTCACGGATGATGGGTGACAGCTGTCACCACGGCTTGTTCCTGAGGCGGCAGCGCCCTCTCGTGCCTGAAGCCCGCACTTCAGGCAGGGCGCCTTCTGGTGGTGGGCCAGCAGTACCTCCTCTTCAGCGGCCCACACAACAAGTGCGGGCTCATTGTTTGGGTCTGTTGTTACTTTTGATGCTTCCAAAAGCGATTGTGGTGTTAAAACTCAAATTCAGCTTGTTAGTAGTTGCAAATGTACCAGAGACAATACTGGAATTTATCGGTTATCTGTACTTCCGATACATTTTTGGGTGGTTTATCGGTTTATCTTTATCAAAGATAACTTTTCAGTTATCTGATTATCTGTTATCAAAGTTAATTTTTGGTTATCTGTGCCCACCACTGACAGAAATAAAAAAAACATTTATGCCAGGCGAGGTGAACTGTCCAAAAAATGCCCCGTCGACCCAAAGGGTTAAATGATTCAAGGTATCTCAAGGAATTCAGTGCGCAAGAGCAAGGGTGCAAGCCTAATCTGAACACCAGTGATCTATGATCCCTCAGATGGCACTGTATCAAGAACCATCATAACCACATAAACAAGGGATTACTTCACGAAACCTTGGTCAAACGCTACAACATGGAGTTATGTTCACAAGTGCCACTTAAACCTTTACTGTGCAACACAGAAGCTTCACGTTAACCTTATTCAGAAGCAATGTCAACATCTCTGGTCTGAGAGGCATCTGGGTTGGGCTGTCACACCATGGAAATATGTATTGTGGGCAATAGAATCAGTGTTCTGTTTTTTCTTCATGTTTTTGGAAGAAATGGACCTTGTGTGGGTAGAACAGTGGCTTCATGGCTAGAACTGTTGCCTCACAATAAGAAGGTCCAGGTTCAATTCTGACTTGGTCCTTTCTGTATGGAGTTTGTCTGTTCTCCCTGTGTTTGTATGGGTTCCCTCCAGGTGCTCAGCATTCCTCCCACTTCCACAGATATACAGGTCATGTGAATTGATTACTTTAAATTGATGGTAAGTCTGAGTGAGAGTGTGAATCCATCTGAATACGTATGTGTCAGCCCTGAAATAGACTGGTGACCTGTCGAAGGTGCCCCACCTCTCGATGAATGACCGCTGGGATAGGCTCCCCGTGACTTTGACCTGGAATAAATGGATTGAGGAAATACAACTGTATGCAAGTTTGGGCACCCCTGATAATTTTCATGATTTTCTAAATCATTGGTTGGCCGGATCAGAAATTTCAGTTAACTCATATAGCAGATGAACACACTGATATTTGAGAAGTGAAATGAAGATTCTAGTATTTGCAGAAAATGTGCAATAATTATTTAAACAAAATTAGGCATGTTCAGGCTTCTTTCGCCACTCACTGAGGCATCCACACTCCACCCCTTTATGCAATAATGAGTTCATCATGCTGCCAACATGGCGATGCCCAGGTATGGGCTTCATGTCAGCTGTTTCAATAGCAAACTTGTGGATGACACCACGCTGACTTTATCCAGTATATATACAGTCCCAGTCTGTGTGCTTAAAGCTAGGGTAGGCAACTCTGTTCAGAAACACTTTTTGTTATATTGGGTAAAATGGTCCGTCTATCCTAACAGTAGTTAATACATTATGTATTCAGAAAAAGGAACAAAAAAAAATAAGACGTCTGTAGCAGCTGTAGGATTGATACAAGTCCGACCAGTATAAGCCCCGCGGTCCGCTCTCAAAAGAAAAAACAATCAGATGCCTTCATGTCTAGTTCTTCCTGCTCGCGTCACCAGGCTCAAGCCCCCCTCTGTCTCTCCCTCCTCTGTGCGTGCACACTCATCTCGTTTCACCGAAGAAGTTCACTTTGGTACAATGGCAGAGGGAATAGAGCCGAAACTACCACTTCCACCAGATTGTGCCATGTCGGATTAATCATTTTCTCTGCAAGTTGGCCACTGAAAACGACAGTAATCACTTCCTGAATCACAGAGGACTGCTCGAGCTTCTGCTGTTCGTGCACCTAACAAGCTGCAGAAAGCATTTTGAGCCGTCTAATAAGGTAATTATTTGTCATGTTTACATTGTCAAGCCTGTTTTACCTAGCACGAACGTTATTGTGACGATCCCACCCGCTGTTTTCACAGCTGGATGCCGTTCTTTGTTCTACCGGCTGCCACGCGCTCTGCACTGGACGTTGTGTATATAAAATAATTATTTTGTGGCGGATTAATCATTTTTCTGCAAATTGGCCGTTGAAAATAGCTCTAATCACTTCCTGAATCACAGAGGAGGCTGCAGCCAGAGCCGTTCACACGCGCGTGCGTGCCTAACAAGCTGCAGAAAGCATTTTGAGCCATGTGAAAAGGTAATTATTTGACTTGTTTACATTATCATGGCTTGATAAAACAGTTGTGTGTTCTTTCCTTCTTGTCTGCAGCTGTTAAAGTATGTTTATAACAAATTTAACTTCTTGTTATAATCGTTCAGACGAGCTGCGCTCTGATGCAATCCACTGATGTCACCACTTGCTCTGTTCACTGATGGTTTACTCCATTTGACGAGCTGCACGTCGTGTTGGAGATTAGATCGCGCCACATAGCACAAGATTTTTTGAACATTTCAAAATCCTCTGTGTGCAATAGCACTCACCGGCGCCCCTCTAGCACCCTGTCTGCACCTGTTAAAGATGAGTTTACTCTCCAGCACGATACATCACAGCACAGGTGATGTACCATGAGTGAGCTTCGCGCCGCTGCCCAACACTTCGCTCATATAATCTGTGTAGTCATTCAGAGTCACAGTTTGTCCAACTTGTTCATTGGAGATCCAGTGTTGGCGAGGAAAATACTAGAGGCAGCAATGATCTTCTCTCTAATTCAGATGTTATGTAAACCCTGTGTCCTCACTCACATGGACTGAACTCCAGCTTGTCACGGTACATGTCACAGGTCTTTGGTATGATAGCAATCTGCAAGACTTACCTCTCATCTTGTTCTGCAACCTGGCTGAACAAAGACTCCCTGTGCAGCAGCACACTTGCTGTATCCTCAAACGCTGTCTAACAAAAATATTCAGCTGTGGGAGGAAATACAGGGAGAGAATTCTTGTATTATACATTTCCTCTCCGCATCATCTCTGCATGCTCTGATCTCAGAAGACAAAGAGGAAAAGAAGGCAGTTAGGTTCAACAGCTCAGCCTTTAGTGCCACAAACTCCCAAAAAACCTTTTGCAATTTCATATGCATGTCACACACACCCTCAACAACAAAATGATTCTATTGCTATAACAGAGATTGTTCTAAATGCATACCAGATGAATTTGAAGGCCGGTATTAAATTGCCCTGGCAGATTAGTCTGGCCCCTATCCCATTGAAGCTGATTTCCACCTCTGAAAAATGGCTAGGCTAATCACAACTCTTTAATGGATATGGGGCAACCTTTATATGACTGACAAAAATATCTACACCAAGTTCTTAAAACGTGTCACAGTGACAATCCGATGGCTATTACTGTTTGTCTGTTGTTTGTGCTGATGGAGGAAATCATCAGCGAAGTGACCCAAATGGTAATCACTGCCATGCAGCTCAGGGTTCATGGTGAGGCGGATGATGTCACTATTCTTTGGCCGCTCAGAGTCCCGGCTGCTTTCCCGCCGAGATTTTCTTTAAAAAAAAAATCCTAAGGTTTTCTTTGATGTGGATGAAAATCACAAATGGTAACAGGTGCAACAAGACAACTGGTCAGTCCCACCTACTGAAGGTAACTACAATGAATCTAGCCAAGGACTCCAACAAAAAAATAGAAACCATATTTATTGTTCACACAAATAATCAAAAACAGCACATGGGCAGCAAAATGGCAGGCAGGAGAAATGGTCATAAAGGTTTGGATTAGGCACATCAGTCCAAAACAGGTACAGTCTAACTGGGGGAGGAAGCAAAAAAAAACAAAAAACAGTTCCTAATGCCATCAGTCTTTTCTGGGGTTAGGCAGGAGAGTTATCCAGAACACAGTCAAGAGTTCAATAACCAGTTAAGGACCGTACCTATGAGTTCAATGTGGCATGCAAAAGACAGGAATCAGAAATGGCAGAAAAGTTCTGTATGATGGAATCAAAACACAGTAACCAGAGTAAAAAAAGCAAAAGCAAGCAAAGACACAGAAGTCTAGAATGGCAGCAAGGGTCAGTAATGTTTTATCAAACACACAGAGACTTAGAATGCTAGACAGCAGGGCACAATCTAATACAATCTGGCAACTAGGACAAGTTCTAAGGACACTTAGAAAGTATGCTGATCAGTAAGCCTAGAAGTGCAGGGACACAAATGTGCAAGTTAAATAAACCACATCAAACACAGGAAAAACCGTCTTAAAACGACGACTAAGAAATGCTATGAGAGGAAAATACTAAATGACACTGAGGGAAAATTACCAGAATTAACTCTGAATGACTTGTAATATTTGACCAAAACAGCAAAACAGAACTAGTCCCAAAATGTGACTACGACGGTTAACCACCTATCAACCCCAGCCAGGTGAAACCTAAGTGTCCCTCGGGCCCAATTCATCCAGAGGCATTTTGATTTGCATCTGCTGGGAATGCCCCTTGGGAAATCAAAAGTGAGGGAGTGCCAGATGATGAAACCCAGAGCTAAAACTTCATTTAACTTAAAAAGGATGTGGCCAACATCTTTAAATGTGACACTGCAGCTATATGAATTCTGAGCGGGCAGAGTGCAATCCTCTATCCCGACACTATTTTGTTCAATGATTTACACGTGTACATCAATTGTCAGCTTTATGACAGCCTAGTCTGGTTCCCTCTAGCCGACATCACCTTTCAAAGCTTTTTTCATCATATTCCTCATTCAGTAGTCATTCTCTCTTTCTTTCTGACTTCTCCTCCTCCCTACATACTCATCTCTTCGGTTGTCACTTTCCTTTTATGTCAATTACTATCCGTTCTCTCTCTCTCCTCCTCTGGCACTGCTCGCCCTCGCCATTTCAATCCCACCATTTTCTCATTCCTCCTTATCTTTTATTCCACATTCTTCTCTTTATATTTTACAATAGTCCTCCTTGTGTTGGTGTTTTATCTCTTCATTCTCCTTTCTTGTCCACTTTATTGACTCGATTCCCTTCATCTTTGTCATTCTCTTCCTTATTTATTATTCCAGTCCTCTCTGTCTTCTGATTCTGCTCTCTCGCTGTCTTCTGCTAAAACCTAACCATATTTATTTCATTTCCCTGCAGGACTTGGAGATGTTTGCATGTCTTACTTTTTTGGTCTTTGCTCCTCTGTGCTTCAGTCATCTCGCCGTTCTTCGTTTCATCCCACACACTCTCTTCTCCTCTTCAACATGCAGCAGCATCTTCTCTCCTTCTGCTTCTATATTCATCCCTGCTGTGAGTGAGTGACCTGAATCTGTCTCCTTGCATCACAGGCTAGGCCTCATGGAGCTCAAGAACACCTTTAAAACCAGTAGTGCAGCTCAGACCTTGTGTGCACGAGTGCAATGATGAGGATCACAGCCAGTGTATACTAGTACCTAGTCCCCTCTTGACTGCACCTCAGATGCGTTTGTACGCAGGACCCAGTTAGTGATGGGTGTAAACCAAGCTGCAACATCTGAAGCTAAAAAATTAACTGAACGTGCCAAAACTTGCAATTTGTTGAATAACCAATTGAGGCTGGTGCCAAAAATCAAGTAATCACCATAGAACCCAATGTTAAAATGTTCAACTTTACAACAGGGATGAACATGTTTATTACCTGCTACTAAAAATAGTTTTTGTCTCTATAGCTAGTTCCCCCATTTATGACAACTGCATGGGGGGAGAATACGGGCTTGGGCAATTTAAGTGACAGCTAGGTGTAGATTTCTGCTGCCCAGTGCCACCAGGTGGCCAAACACTAGCAGTTTGGTCAGTCTTTTCTGAGCATTTTAATACAAATATCTGAGTTAATATGGCTTTCTGTTCAGTTAACTGTACTAATAGACCATCTAAGATATCTGTGCTGTAGTATCTTCAGTGAGTGAAGTTTTTGTATTTTATATGTCACAGTAGCACCATAAGCACTAATTAGCATGTATTGACAGCTAATGTTAGCTACACTGATAGTGCCCCAGTTATTGGGGCCATATGGGGAGGTGATGGTCTAATGGTTAAACAGTGGGCTTGAGTCCACAGGATCCTTGGTTCAAACTTCCGTCTGGCTGGAAAATCACTAAGGGCCCTTGGGCAAGGTCCTTAATCAGCAGGTTGCTCCCAGTGTGTAGTGAGAGCCTTGCATAGCAGCACGCTGACATGCAAGGAGTGTGAGAGTGTGTGTGAATGGGTGAATGTGAGGCATTACTGTAAAGCACTTTGCGCTTCTGATATAGATGGAAAAGTGCTATATAAATGCTGTCCATTTACCAAATGCTGGTTATAGTTTTTAATACCCGCACTCAAACCAACAGGTATTAGCGTAACCGCCCAGTCTTTGTGAACAGGAATTAATCAAACACCCAAACCCAGGTTGCCTAGCTTGTTAGCCTTACCTAGCTTGTTAACTTTGAAGTGGGCATTTAGGCTTCATTCATCCAACCTAGGTCACACCATGTGCCACCTTTAGAGGCATCACATTTAAACCCACCCTTCATAAAACTAGTAGGTTACATCACAGAGAGGTTGTCTGTTATTTTCACCCGAGGCCATCCAATATGGTACTTGGGGATTGCAAAGACTTTGTGTCAGTTCGTCCATCTGTCCGTCTGTCTGTGCTCAGCATTAAGAGTCTTCAAATTCACAGGGAACATTCTTGGGACACAGACCTTGGATAAGTTCAAAGATGGCTAACCTTGATAAGAGGTATTTAAAGAGGTTAAAAAGTCACACTCTTTTTCATACTGTTCTGTTTTTTGTTTGTTTGTTTGTTTTTGTTTTGTTTTGAGTGGCGGGGGTGACAGCCAGTCAGAGTAGAGCGGCACCACGACATCAGTGGCTGGTGTAGCTAGCTGAAAACTCGGTTTCTTTTGTGTGTAAATATACAACCTGGTCGTGATTCAACAGCACGAAATATACATTAATCTATTGGTTTGTGATATTGTGACAAAAAGCACCTCATTTTCGTCACGGCAGCACAAATTCATTCTAATTCATTCCGTGATGACTGCACGAAATTAAAAGTGAAGCAAGGGGTCGGGGTGGTTATGGTTAGGGTGGGGGGAAAGAGTAAGATTAGGTTATGGTTAAGGTTAGGGTCGGGGTAGGAGTAGGGTTAAGAATAGTGAGTTAAAAAACCCTGTCAGGAAAATTTGACTCATTTCGTCACGGGAGCACAAAAAAAATAAAAAAGTGAAACTGGGCTGAAATATAACCTCTTTGTCATATATTATGTAAAAGCAAATGAGAAATAAACACATCTAAAGCTGAAAGCTGTTTTTGTAACCTTATAAGACCTCTGGAGTGATTTACAAGACATTTTGCGGATGTCAGCATGCACGCTAACTACAACTAAACTAACTTTTGCTCTTGTCAAAAGCTCATGTATGTGCACATGCATATCCTCCTGCAGACACCGTTAAAACGGAAATTTTTTTTATGATTGATTGATTGATAGAGGGTTTTTATTGAATATGTATAAATTGTACTGAAGACAATAGTATCTTAATAATTAATGTAAATAATGATATATATATATATATATATATATATATATATATATGTGTGTGTGTGTGTGTGTGCGTGTGTGTACATATACACACACACACACACACACACACACACTTTGCACTGGGATACCAATTAAACAACTGCAAATTATAAAGAAGACAATGCTCATATGACTGAAGGTATTTTAGCATTGCGTTATATGAGGTCTATTAGAAAAGTATCCGACCTTATTATTTTTTCAAAAACCATATGGATTTGAATCACGTGTGATTACATCAGACATGCTTGAACCCTCGTGGGCATGCGAGAGTTTTTCACGCCTGTCAGTTCCGTCATTCGCCTGTGGGCAGTCTTTGAGTGAGGAGTCGCCCACCCTCTCGTCGATTTTTTTCATTGTTTAGGAATGGCTCAGAGACTGCTGCTTTGTTTGATCAAAATTTTTTCAAAACTGTAAGGCACAACTGAGTGGACACCATTCGATAAATTCAGCTGGTTTTTGGTAAAAATTTTAACGGCTGATGAGAGATTTTGGTCTGGTAGTGTCACTTCACTTTAAGGACGGCCCACGGCGCCTGACGGCGATCTGCGCTTCGAGGCGGCAGCGTCTCGCCGTTTCAAGTTGAAAACTTCCACATTTCAGGCTCTGTTGACCCAGGAAGTCGTCAGAGAACAGAGAACTTTCAGAAGAAGTCGGCATGAGGAGTTTATTCGGACATTCCATTGTTAACGGACATTTTGTAATGAAAGAACGTGCGGGCAGAGTCGCATGTCGGGCCGGACCCGACCGCGGGGGGTCGCGACAGGAAAAACACCTCCGTTGGAAACCTTAACGGGCAAGTTGGAACATGCCCAGCTGTTAAACAATTTCTCAGTTACTCACTTGTTGAAAGCCATCAAAAGCCGCCTGAATTTTACAAATGGTTTTCAACACGGAGGTGTTTTTCCTGTCGCTGTGCAGACGTTTCCGTGACGACTCGGCGAATTTGCGCGCACGTCTTTCATTAAAAAATGTCCTTAAACAGTGGAATTTCCGCATAAAGTCCTCATGCCGGCCTCTTCTGAATCTTCTCTGTTCTCTCACAACGTCCTGGGTGAATTAAGCCTTAAATTAGGATGTTTTCAGCTCGAAACAGGCCGACGATGGCGCCTGGAAGCGCTGCTTATGTCCCGCTCCGTGGGAAGTCCTTACAGCAACAGAAACACCCCATAATCTCTCATCAGCCGTTAAACTTTTCACCGAAAACCAGCTAAATTTCTCAAATAGTGTCCACTCGGATATTCCTCACAGGTCCAGAAAAAATTTTGATAAAGCAACGCGCGCCGTCTCGAGCAGCGTGTGAAACAAAGGAATTCAGCCGAGAGGGCGGGACCACATCTCACTCAAGGCCTGCCCACAGGGAAATGACGTCACCGACGCGTGAAAAAACTCACGCATGCGCACGAGGGTTCAAGCATGATTGGTGGAATCGCACGTCATTCAAATCCATATAGTTAAAAAAAATAAAAGGGTCGGTTTATTATCTAAGAGACCTCGTACTTACAGTTTATGGTGTGAATTTGTGCACATTTATCTCACATTACCAGTGTGTCCTTGAAGAAAGGTGTGTGTGTGTGTGTGTGTGTGTGTGTGTGTGTCCTCTAATTGCTTGTACCTCACCATCCATCACGGGAAGATTTTCTCATATTTCTTTACTCTGTTCAGTTATATGCTACTTGTCTGTCCTGTGGGGAGATAAAATAAAAAAAAAAATCATTTTTAAAACTCTGACATGTTTTTTCTTTTTTTTATCTGAACGAAAATATAATATAAACTTTCTAGAAAGAGTGCATGGGGGGCTGGATGAGGAAGGAGAAGCATCACATCTGCCAAGTAGGAAAACAATCAACGAGGTTTAACACTGAACTGTCAAAGATTGTGACACCACCAAAAAAAAGAGGTCCCTCTCTGGGAAAATGAAAAATATTGCACTCACATGAAACACAGCAAGCTTTCCAAACTTAGTTTTGCACTTATCTTTTCTGCATGTTACTTTAGCTAAACTTTCGCTGGGTAAGTCAAGAAGCAGCAGCACGACTAAAATTCACACGGTGCCAACGGGTTAATGGACATACTTACAAATTTGGTCCTGACACTGATGTCAGAATACAAAAAGAACTTTACAAATATCAACAGGAATTCAGGAATAAAACTTGGAAGAGGAATACCCATCTTCGTTGCTGTTCAACCCTTTGGCATTTTAGGGTAAAGCAATCTGAAAAAGGATTTTGGAATTAGAGTCTGAAACATTAATCATACAATAGTCATGTGTCACACACACACACACACACACACACACACACAATCTGCAACTACTTGACACTTGGACGATATGCACTGACGTGTCGTTTGTACCACTTCATTGAGATACCAAGTACTCATTCATGTGTTTGGTCGCTCAATATTATTGACTCAATATTAAATAAATTTCATAAAATAATATATGATGTTTAAATTTACAACCTTAATATTTAGCTAGCTAGTTTGACAAATGAATACCATAATACTGAGTTAAACATCTAGATATTTAGCAAAACAGACATATTTTATTACACACAATGATGTATAAAATGATCTGTTGGTGCGCAGATCCATATTCTCACCAGAAAACCTCTTCACTTTACTCCACCAAGTAAATAGTAATGAGCAAGTTAAAAGCTCACATTGTTGTAAAAGACATGACAGACTTTAAGAGACATGACAGATGACAATCTGATTGGTTTGTTTCATGTTTCACACCAAACACACCTATGATTATTTAAGTGATGAAATGCAATCTATTCACACCCTGTGCTTTGCTCTGCACTTGGATTATGCAGCCGTAAATAGCAAAGCGGAGTGGATATGCCTCAAATGTACAGGTGCCAGGTGCTTTAGACTGTGTGCTGTATATCATCAAGATAGGGCCCCTTGTATTGAAATTTTGTGATTAATTATCAGACACAGAATTTGGTTTTCATTTTAACTTAATTTCTCAATTAAATCTGTTCAAATAACATATTATTGATGACAGTAATCAGTAAGATGTGTTCATCAGCATGTTCACCTCAGAGGTAGACACGTGCGCACTGTGTCTGACCGTAACATGACAGTGGGATGGGAGGAGTGAAAAGGAGCACGTCTAAAGCAGTGCACTGACCGAAAGCTTTGCATCCTCATGCATGCTGACACACTGTGAAGAGCATCTCACTCACTGCCATAATTTATGGACCTATCAGATCCACTCAGAAAGTATGTTCAGCTGTAAGCCCAAATTACGTTTAGGCATCAAGTACCCTCACTTACACCGTGCACATACGTGTGTGAGAAACGTGTTGATGTCCTGAGATGTGGTGCAGCAGGAGGTGAGCAGAACAGAAGTCATCATCAGCTGCATAGTCCTTCACACGGACTCATATTCAGGTTAATAACACTGAACAAATCTTCATTATTCAGCTGAAAGTGCAACCCAACCTCACAAAAAGATGCATATCGAGATACATGGGCTACACTATGATTCAGGAAGGACACCTTTCATTGTGGAAACAATTCATTTGAGGCCATTTAATTAAGTCCAATCTGATGCAATTCTTCATTTAATGTCAGCATTCATTTTTCATGATAAATTAGAGCAGTGGTTCCCAAGCTTTAGTTCACACACCCCTGTGTATATTTGTGTGCCCTTCACCTCCATCAACCCCCACCCCCAAACAACAGCAAGTGTTATGCAAGAACTAGTTCAAAGTTGAGTTCACACAGATTAAAATATCAAATATTAAATCATTTCAACTTTAATTTAGTTCATTTAATAATTTGTTTTAAAAGAGTGAGCATGTGTGACTTTGAGCTTATTTTTTCAATAGACCCTCTTCAGTAGAATCAGAAGCCCACCATTTATATAACTTCTGGATAATTATAAAGAGTTATGTGTTGTAAGTCACTTGTAGAAGTGTAAAAGAATATAAAACAACGTGAAGCAATTTTCTTTGTTTTCACATATGCATGCATATGTCCAGCAGGTCAAGTAGACAAAATGCATCAACTAAAATAGTTGATGTGTTGTGTGGGCCGCTGAAGAGGAGGTACTGCTGGCCCACCACCACCAGATGGCGCCCTGCTTGGAGTGCGGGCTTCAAGCACGAGAGGGCGCCGGAGCCACTGGGAGTGACAGCTGTCACTCATCCTCAGCACCAGCTGTCACTCATTCATCTCATCACCATCACCATAAAGGCCGGACTGCAACTCCACCTCCTCGCCGAGAAATCAGCTACCATTCAGGTAACTTTCTCTGCTGACTCAAAACACTGAGTAATAATCTGAACTTCTTTGCAGCCATTTTCCTGTGGTGTGTCCTTATCTGTGGGATTGGCGTTTGGTGTGATCAGCGACGGCTTCGCCTCACACCCCAAACCAGATAAGTGGTGAAACAGGAGCTGCACGAGTGTGTGATTGGAGGTGGAGGTTTTCCCTCCTAACTAAACACTGACTGTGGGATTACTGAGTGTGCGAACTCACACTCATCAGGACTGTCTCTGTTTTCTGCCAGCAGTACCGGGTCTGACTGCTGAAGACAGCGGCCACCTGGGGCGCAGGGCTTGGCGGCTCCGGTGTTCTTCAGCTCCGTTGGTGGTGGAAGCTGTGTGGATCCAGCTCTTCTCTCGCCAGGCGTCTTCTATCGTCGAGCCTGCCCACACGTCACCTGGTGTATGATTGACAGTCCACCATATTGTTATTGTCTGTACGTCGTTGTGCGATTCACAACATTAAATTGTTACTTTTGGCTTATCCATTGTCCGTTCATTACCGCCCCCTGTTGTGGGTCCGTGTCACGACACTTTCACAACATGATGCTTTTGTTTGAAGCACGTTGCCAAAATAGCAGGTGTGAAAGCTGCTTCATACTATGGTCCAAAATTTGGTCCAACCAAAACAGGTGGTTTCACTCCGGATCAAACTGAACCTTGGTCCAGTGTGTTTGCAGTGTGAAAACACTTTTTGGACAGTTTTGGACTTTTGGACAAATTACAAGAAAGAGGCAAATTATCATTAACACAGAAGAAGGAAAAAAGATCAATCATTTATTTAATTAATCTGATCAAAACCGGGTGATGATATTCGCTGCTGTCCGTCTTTTCTCTTTGTCAAAGATAAAACATTTGTTTTGTGTGTTGCTGCAATCAAAAATATTTTCCTGTTGGGAGCAAGTGATGAAATTGCTCACTGCTCGCTCCAAAAAGAAAATGCTCCACATTCAGGGAGGTGTCCAGTGACAGCCGTATCATGTAGAAAAACAACAACAAAAAAAACTGAGTTCTTTGAACGCACTCTACTTAAATGTATGGAGGCTCATAGCAGACACATGTAAACAAGATCATTTATCTAAAATCCATTCATTCAGTTTTCTTCATTCAAATGGAAGAATGCAGTATCACTTCATAGTGAGGGAGCGTCAGTGTTCACATCTGGGCCATGTGGTGCAGTTCTCTGAACATGATCCAGCATGCAGGTGCCTGAGTGTTGAGCACACCAGTGGCTGGAGAGGGCCAAGGGGACACCCACATTTCATGGTTATTTTAGAGATGTGGGGATGGGCTAGTTTTCTGCCTGTGTGGGTGCCACACAGGACCTGAGTCAATTCTGTAGGTGGGACAAAGTCACCATCAAGTCACTCTCAAGTCATGAATCGGCAAGTCCAAAGTCAACTCTCAAGTCATAATGATCACCAATTGTTTGCAAACTGACTTGAGACTTGACTTGGGACTTGTAGATTGATGACTTGAGAGTGACTTGATGGTGACTTCATCCCACTTCTGGTACTAGCGCATGCTCCCAGACTGGAAATGAAAGTGAACTGTTTTAGCGTGTGTTCAGACTAAACTATTGGGGAGGTGATGGTCTAGTGCAGAGGTCTCAAACCGGTTCCAGAAAGGGCCGAGAGGGTGCAGGCTTTCTGTGCAGCCACCGACTCCAGCAGGTGATTTCACCTGCTCAAAGTGATGTTAATCAGTGAAATCACCTGCTGGAGTGGGTGGTTGCACAGAAAACCTGCAACCTCTCGGCCCTTTCTGGAACCGGTTTGAGACCTCTGGTCTAGTGGTTAAGTGTTGGGCTTGAGACCAGAAGATCCTCTATTCAAATCCCAGCCTGACCGGTCCTTGGGCAAGGTCCTTAATCCCCTAGTTGCTCCAGGTGTAGTGGGCGCCTTGCATGGCAGGAGCCTGCCATCGGGGTGAATGTGAGGCATTACTTGTAAAGCACTTTGAGAGTCTGATGCAGATGGAAAACCGTTATATAAATGCAGTCCATTTACTATACACTAAATTGACAACAACCAGTTTTAACATGCACACGCATTCACAAAACAATCAATGTCAAGAATGGGGAGACACGTAGATGATTATGTCAGGATGTAAATATGTCATTAAAGAGGAACTAAGTAACTTTCTGACCTTAAGTTGGGAGTTTGGGAGTAACTGTAGTGGTTAAATGATTTGTTTTGGTGAGAATGCGCACCAACCCCCTACCCCCCCGCACTAGGGGTCTCACAGCAGAAAACCAGCCTTGCAACTTCAGCAAAACCGACCTGAATCGTGTGAACAAGAGTTTCAGGTCTCGCGAGAAACATGAACTGCTTTATGGCACTACAACAACAACAACAATACATACCAGAGGTAGGACAAAGTCACCAGCAAGTCACTCTCAAGTCATGAATCGACAAGTCACAAGTCTAAAGTCAAGTCTTAAGTCATAATGACCACCAATTGTTTGCAAGCTGACTTGCTACTGAGAAATACTTGACAGTGACTTTGTCCCACCTCTGATACATACACACACACCCCCACACCCCCACAACACCTCCACCCCACCCCGCCAAGGCACCGGGGAGCTGGGGGCTATAAGAACAAACCAATGAAGACTTTTTTCTTAGACGTTCATAATAATGACAAAGCCACCAAACAAAGCAAAAAATAAATAAATAAATAAACAATAAACAACAAACCCACAACAAGACAAACCCAAAAAAAGCTGTCGTAGGAAGCAACAAAGAGAAACACAGCATGACAGAGGAAGGGGTCACACACAGGTCAACCTCTGTCGGACATTTCTTGGAATAGCAAAGCTGGGAGATGAAGTGTAAAAAACAGCGTGACAGACCTGTGATTCTGCTGCTGAGGGAAGCTTTGGAGCAGAGCTCACTGTGAAAGGGTGGCGTTATACTTCCTCACTGATATGTCCTCAAAGAGAGAGAAAGAGAGAAACAAGCGGAGTTGGTGGGCAGAGCGAGCGATCGCCCACGCGAGACAGGCGGAGAGATAGACAGAGAGGAGCAGAGAGTGAGAAATGGAGAGAAAGTGAAATCCACTTGAATTAAACTGTTCTGTATATTTCTGGATTGTCACTTTCTTCACACGGATTGCACAAATAGAAATGCACATGGAGAGCAGGAGGCGGGGGGTCAGTGAGTTTTTTACAAACTTTTGTGACATATATACTCCCGAGCTGTAGGGGGAGCTCCGTAGAGAAGAATGCGACCAAAAAAAAAAAAAAAAAAAACAGGCGAAAAACAGCAAAAAACTGATGAACATAGTTCTCCTTTAAAAGTTAAGTCCGACTGCAATGTTGGAATATGAAGCCAAACTAACCAGACCAAATATATACAAACATGAACCTGCCTCCATTACAGTTCTCTCTCGTGCACCCCCTAGCAGCAACTTGTACACCCTCAGGGGTGCCACAGTTTGACAGTTTGGGAAACCTGGAATTGGCACTGTTTACCTTCAAGTACAGGGACCTTCTTCAGGTTGTTACTACTGTGCTGTTGCACTACTAATCTTTTGGTCACCGCTGGGGGCAGCACTACATACAGTGGTAGAAAGCACAGAATAATCCAGCTTGCTGTTAACACAGTATAAATAGTACATCATCATGACTTTCCCGTTCTGAACCTGTATGACTAATTGTGAACTGAATGTAAAGTTCAAATGGGTACATTTGCCCATGATGCTGCCTACCACTATAGGACACGTTGGTTTTGTTTTTGTTTTGCAGGCAACGTTAGCTTACGTCATCCGATTTATGACATGCATTCAGATGGATTCATGGGTCCGTGTATCAGCGTAGTTGTTGTTTTTGATTTGTATCAGTTAATTATCACACCCCTTCAATTTGTGTGATTTTAGTTCACATCTCTGATGTATAATTCTGTGCAACAGATCGGCCATGAAAACTGGGCACTAAATCTGGGACCACTGTTGAAAGTGACTGACTGTACTGACACGGTTAGCATTTGGTCGTCAGCCGTCTGGCCATCGATGTGGGTTTGACAGGAGCTCAGGTGGACGTTTGAGGCAGGGGCTGATATGCCTGGCAACGATCCTGTGGAATTCAGAATTCTTTCACCTCTTCCAACATCTCCTTCCCATTTCCTTCCTGTGCCTTTCACCTCCTCGCCTCCTCCACAGGGCTCAGCAGAGCGATGAAGGGAAACGGAGCCCAGCCGCCTCCACCTGCTCATTATCAGCCACACACCTGCTGCCTCATCCCAGTACCCGCTTTCCTCTCCGCTCAGACTCTGTCCTGATTTAAGTCTCTACTTCTCACTCAGCCCTGACTAATGGGGTTATTGCATTTTTACATTTGCAATGCTCAGCTTGTGGCCTGAAACATAAGAGTACTATCTCCACGTTGCATGGATTGTGTTTATCTTTAACCCACGGTCACCGCAAAACTGTCCAGCTTTACGAAATGTGCTATAGCAGTCATTACCATCACTCTCACCTCTCTCCCAACAGCCCCTCTTTGACTCCTGCCTGACAGGTTACCATGACTACCTGATATCTGTGCTGCAGCGAGCGCTCTGCTTTAACCTTCTGCCCCATCTTCTCCTGTAACACAAACGCTATTCAGTTAGAGATGAGAGGAGAAGATAGAGGCCGACGGCTTCTTTTAAAAGCATCCGATTTCATTCTGTAGAACAAAGTCCACTAAATTAGAGGAAAGGTTAGCGTGAAGCGGGTTGTAGTCAGAGAGTCACAAGTTCAAATTCCCCAACCAGTGGAAAAACAGCACTTGTGTCATCTTTTTATTTTGTCCTCACTCAAGTGTCTTCAAAGTTGCTCCCGGAGTGCGGCTGAGCGTCTTGCCTGGCAGCGTGCTGACATTGGTATATGAATGGATGAATGTGACATCTCATTGAAAAGAGCTTCAAGCCTCAGATGAAAAAGTCCCATAAAAATATCGTCCGCTCACTGAGTCACGAGAGCAGCTGCAACGAGCGTGCAGGGTGATAAAAAGATCGACAGCAAAGTTCAACCCTCTGTGAACTCACCAAAACCTCTGGTGCTTTTATCCACGTCTCTGCATGCTGCAGAACTTTTAGATTTATTACTGCTCTCAGCTGGTTCCTAAAATACTGTATTAAATTGATTTTATTTTTAGGTGCATTCTTGAGTTTGATGGCGATTAGACTGAGGCTTTGAATGAATGAATGAATGAAAACTGTTTATTTCGAACATTTGATACAACAACAATTACAAGATAGATCAGTAAAGACAACAACAAAAAAGTTCCTACTGTGTACCCAACATGTCCGAAAAGGGGTAGGGTGAAGCATCAGCTTATTTATCCCTACCCCTTCTTCCCCACAACCAGTAATACCCTTTGCCACATATACACATAGATTCCTACACACCTAAACCGATATCAATATATATATATATACATATACATACACATACACATATATATATACATACACACATCAACATACATACACATATACATATATACACATATATATACACAAACATAAATATACACCTACACATACCTACTTACATACAAAATACTATATATTTACAAGACGAATCAAAAAACAAAAACACTCTAACCCTCATTACCCTTCCTCCTCCCTATACCCAGAAAAAAACATATTTTTGTACCGCTGTTTGAACTGGTTCATGCTTGGACATTGCTTGAGCCCCACTCCCAATCTGTTCCACATCCTCACCCCACAGACAGAAATACAGAACCTTTTAATGTTGTTCGTGCCCACTGATGCTTTAAATTAAATTTCCCCCTCAGACTGCAATCCCCTGATCTGTTAAAAAACATATTTTTAATATTTGCTGGAAGTAAATTGTTTATTGCTTTATACACAATTTGTACTGTTTGAAAATGAACCAAGTCTGTGAATTTTAAGAATTTGGATTGTAAAAATAGTGGATTTGTATGATCTCTATAGCCAGTATTATGAATAATTCTTATAGCTCTTTTCTGCATTACTGATAGTGATTGTGTTGTACCTTTATAAGTATTACCCCATACCTCTACACAGTACTGTAAATATGGTAAAACCAGTGAGCAGTAAAGAATGCGGAGTGAGTTGTGGTCCAGAATATGTTTCGCTTTGTTTAGAACTGAAATGCTTCTTGACAGTTTACTTTGTATATGTTTTATATGAGTCTTCCAGTTTATCTTATCATCTATTATCACCCCCAGAAACTTATTTTCATGTACCCTTTCAATATCTACCCCCTCGACTTGTAACTGAACCTGTATGTCTGTATTACAATAGCCAAATAACATGTATTTTGTTTTACTTAAGTTTAATGATAATTTGTTTCTGTCAAACCATATTTTCAATTTTCCCATTTCTATACTGATCCTCCTCAGTAACTCCTGCAAATCCCCCCCTGAACAAAAAATGCTTGTGTCATCTGCAAATAATACTAATTTTAATATTTTGGAAACATTGACAATATCATTTATATAAATTAGAAACAGTTTTGGACCCAATACTGACCCCTGTGGGACGCCACAAGCATTGTCCAAGCATGATGATGTATATTCCCCCAACTTCACAAACTGTTTTCTGTTACTTAAGTAGCTTCTCGCCCAGTGCAACACCAACCCCCTAATCCCATACTGTTCAAGTTTATTGATTAATATGTCATGATTAATTGTATCAAAAGCTTTTTTAAGGTCTATAAATATTCCAACTGAATGTAATTTGTGGTCTATGGCGTTTGTAATCTCCTCAACTGATTCTATTAATGCAAGTGATGTTGAACTATGTGCTCTGAATCCATATTGACTATCAGTAAGTAATTTATGTTTATTTATGAATTTGTCTAATCTATTATTGAATAACTTTTCTAATAATTTGGAAAATTGTGGAAGCAAAGAAACAGGTCTATAATTTGTGAAGTGGTGTCTATCCCCAGTCTTATACAGCGGCACAACCTTAGCTATTTTCATTTGATTGGGAAATTTACCGGTTTGAAATGATAAGTTACAGATGTATGTTAATGGTTCTACAATCCATTCAATGACCTGTTTTACCACCACCATATCAATTTCATTTAAATCGTATATTTACAATTATTCACAATGTCTATAATTTCATTTCCATCCACTGCTGTGAGGAACATTGAACAGGGATTTCTTTCTATAAGATTATTATCCCAATCCTCAGATTGGGAATCGGGAATTTTTTCTGCCAAGCTTGGTCCAATATTTACAAAAAAATTATTAAAACCGTTGACTACCTCATCCTTATTTTCCTTCTTGACATTATTATCAATGAAATACTGAGGGTAACTCTGTTTTTTATTACCATTTTTGATAATGCTATTTAATATATCCCATATTCCTTTAATATTGTTTTTGTTATTATATAATATGTTCCTATAATATTCCTTCCTACATACCCGTATAATATTAGTTAATCTATTTTTGTATTTCTTATATCTATTTTCTGCCTCTTTAGTCTTTAGTTTTATGAATTCTCTATACAGTGTATTTTTCTTATTACATGCATTTCGTAACCCTTTCGTCATCCATGGTCGAGCTTGGATTTTTTTGTTTTCTGTAGTCTTGTTTAATTGGACAATTTTTATCATATAATGATGTAAATATTTGTAAAAATGTTTCATATGCACTATCAACATCACTTTCACTGTATACCTTTTCCCAGTTTTGCTCCTGTAAATCCTTCTTTAGTGTGTTCATGTTTTCCTCTGTCCGCACTCGCCTGTATTTTATTTTCTCCTCTGGCTGATTCCGCCGATGGTTTCTATTATAAATGATGAAAACTGGTAGATGATCACTAATGTCATTGATTAATAATCCACTCACAGTGTTATTCTCAATATCATTGCTGAATATATTATCAATTAAGGTAGCACTATGGGATGTAATTCTGCTTGGCCTGGTGATTTTTGGATATAAACTCATACTGTACATTATACTGATAAATTCATCTGTTATTTTATGCTTATTTGGATTGAGCAGATCAATATTTAAGTCACCACAAATGAACACAGTTTTTTGATTAGTTTTTGAGAACATTTTTCCCATACAGTCAGTGAATGTTTCAATACTAGATCCTGGTGCTCTATATATACAGCTGACTAATACATTTTTGCTTTTTTCTTCACATATTTCAATAGTTATACATTCTAATAAGTTATCAATCACAGTTGTCATATTGTCTACTATTTTATAATCCATGTTCTTATCCACATACACAGCCACTCCTCCTCCACTCTTATTTTTTCTGTTTACACAATTAAATTCATATCCATCCAGTTCAAAATCCATTCCTTTATCTTCATTGATCCATGTTTCTGATATAGCAATTATGTTAAATATTTTTTTAAACTGACTTAAATATTCTTTAATGTTGTTAAAGTTTGCATATAGACTTCTGCTGTTGAAATGGATTATTGATAATTTGTTATCCGTTCTAATGATCCGATTAAACTGTTCATCTGTATAATAGCAACAACTGTCATTGATATTTGAGAAGAAATTATTGTCCGGGTCTATATCGTGCTCCAAGTCCAGTACATTGTGGTCTGTGTATTTAAATGTTCTCAGTTCTACTTTTCCATGATCAGCAATCCTTTGAGTTATATCCTTCTTGTCTCCAGACGTAGATGAATAGGTAGTAGATGAATAGGTTCCTCTGGTCTGTGTCATGGTGTTGTGATGTGTTTGTGTCCTCATACCTTATTGGTCATATTTGTCCAGATCCTTGCTTTAAGAAACACTATTGTTCATATTTGTCCAGCTCCTCGATGTTCCTTATTGCCATGACTTTTGCTTGTTCTGGTGATCCGTTCAGTTTGATGAATATTTTACAGTTTGAAGTCCATGTGTGCTGGATTTTTCCCTGTTTCTTCGAGAAGCGTGCTTTCCTGGCGATGTCGGCATTCCGTTTGGTGAGATGTTCATTGATGAATACGTTTGTCCCTTTCAGTTTTCTTCCTTGTTTTAACAGTGCTGTTTTGTGTTTTCTGTTGATGAATCTCATGATGACGGTTCGTTTATCACCGTCATTTCTCCGGGGCAGAGGGTGGCACGCTTCAATGTTATTTAAATCCATTTCTATACCTTTAGATAGGAGGAAATCAGCAACCTGTTTTTCCACAGAGCTGACCTCCTGTTCACTGGGCTCCCCTCCGCTCTCATCTGTTACCGCCCGTGCATAGGACCGTGGTTTGATATGAAGACCTGTGATGATGACGTCATTAATTCTGGTGTACTGCTCCAATTCAGCCACTCTATTTTCCAGCTGCACCAGATGCCGGTCTTTCTCGGCATTCTGGAGCCGTAATGCCTTCACCTACTCCACCAGATCCATGATTGATTTCTGTTGCTGCTTCACAACAGAAATCTCCTCTGATAGAAAGTCCAGAGATTTTTTAATATCGTCACCTTCCTCCGCTGTCAGAACCTTCTTAGGCCCCATGGTCGGCTTATGAGCAGCTTGTCGATCGCCGATGTTAACAGCCTGCGTTGTTTGTCACCGGGATGGATCTGCACTGCGCTGGTGCCGCGCGGCCTCGGTGTTTCCGCGCTGATGGATCCGCGGTGGCTGCACGAGGCCTCGGGGAAGCGGCACTCGTGACGCGCGGCTCTAATGACGCAGCGCGCGGCCTCAGTGAATTCACCACGTTGGGCCTCGGACGTTGTTGCTGTCCAGTCGCGGGGCTAAGTTGCCGGTTGAGGTGGTATTCCCACTGTCCGGGTTGGCAAACACCGGCGTGGCAGATGGCAACTACAAACACCACCTCTGAAAACTCAGGTACAAACTTTTTGCAGCTCGCTCTGACGACACGCAGCTCTGACTGACTGTCTTTGGAAATGAAATAATCAAACAAACGAGCAGCTATCAATTATTTTAGTAATTGAGTATTCTATCGATTATTCTGGCAATTAAGCAAGTAATTGGTTAAAAAGTAGTTTTGTGTTTTTAACAACATCAATAGTCCAGGGCTCTCCCTAAACAATGACACAATGTCGCTGCACCACCACACAGATTGTCAAATTTACTGTATCCCTTTCTGTTTTCCTGGGTAATTATTTATTTTTTCACGTCTTTACAAGTTCTGGATTTTTCCTGGTGTCAGGAGTTCACCTTTTACCTGATTTACCCAAACTGACTCCAAATGACTAAATTAAGTACTTTTATTTATTTATTTATTGTTTTTCAGAAATGCACTCCGTTCTCAAAACAGTACATAAAGCGCGCTCTCTCTCTCTCTCTCTCTCTTTCTCTCCCTCCCTCTGTCTCTTGAGAATGCTGAAACAATAAACAAGGGATGTTTAAGTACGTTCGTGAGTACTGGAAAATTTTTTTGGTGGGGCAGGGGAGACACATACAACGGACTTTGAACTTTAAGATTTGATGTTATGAGCCCTGACGAGGCAGCAGCGTATCCCGCTGTGCGTCTACAAAGGCGAGCGCTATTTGCATTTCATGTCCCATTTTAAGAACAGAGCGCATTTCCGGAAATAAATAAAAGTACTTTATTTAGTCATATTTGGAGTCAGTTTCGCTTTAAATGTACAGTAAGCTATTTCAGATGATAAATGTGAACCCTCTTTTCTTTTTTTGTCACGTTGGAAAGCTGTAGCTTTTGGTGCTACAGATTAGCTCTTACACGGCTTATGCATGTGCTCTAGTCTTCTTCTGTTTTTTTCTGGAGACGTTACAGCGCCACACACAGGCCTGACATATGTACTACAATGTTAAACAGCGCTTCGAGGCAGAGAATTTACCTCGAACATTTTATGTAATCAAATTATTCGAGTTACTCAACTAATCGTTTCAGCCCTACAAACAAGCTCATTTAAAGCTATAAGTAACTTCAAAACCCCACAACTGTGAAGAGAGACAGACAGAAGGAAGAAGTGTCTGCTTCAGCTACATTCATGCAAAATTCTCCCTGCTGTGAAACAATCAGGAAATTATGGTTTATTTGTCCAGTTTAGTACTGAACAGAAACAATCTCTCTTTCTCCCATATTCTCATAATGTATTTCATATATATAGATATTAAAAGTTTAACAATATTTCATGCATATTGCAAACCTACAAATTTCCACGTGCATCACACTTTGCATTTAGCATTCAGAAATAAGTGTTAGGGTTATAATAACAACAGCAAGAGCAATCAGAGATTTCTGATGTCTGCCAATCCAGATCTGGATCACCTCCAGAATGCAGTGGAGTCTTCCATGCCCTAATATCTACCTGTGGTGCAAATTAGGTGAGAATCTGTGAAATAGTTTTGACGTAATCCTTCAAAGCCTATATAAAGTGAAATCTTGATCTAGAATCCAGATCCCGATCACCCCCAAAATTCAGTGGAGTCTTCCGTGCCCGAATATCTATCTGTGGTCCAAATTTGGTGAGAATCCATTTAGTAGTTTTGGCATAATCCTTCAAAGCGTATATAAAGTGAAATCTTGATCCAGAATCTGGATTCGGATCTGGATCACCTCCAAAATTTAATGGAATCTTCCATGGCATAATATGTATCTGTGTTAAAAATTTTGTTAAAATCTGTGCAGTAGTTTGACATAATCCTGCTAAAAGTAATCCTTCAAAGCCTATATAATGGCCCAGTCACACCACACTTAACGAAGAGCAACAAAGCCCTAACGAAACAAGAAATCTGGCCTTTCGTTGGCATTGTTTAACCTTTGCACAGCTTGTTCCTGCAGCTGGCGCTTCGTCAGGATTTTTAAACTGTTGAAAAATTTGAACGAAGGGCAACGAAAACCCCAATTCGTCTGTTTCTTTTTGCTGTTGTTCTTGACGTTTTTAATCGTTTTAGTTTTTTTATGTTATTGTTTAATTTGACATCGTTCGAAATTACAGAAATTACCGTCAGAAATTACAGGGCAAATTCAGCCTGTTTACTTGGATTTTTTTATCTGGGTGGGGGAGTCAGCTTCAATGGGCTCAGCCACCTTATATAGGCCAGAATTAATCTTTTGTGTGGATACAATTAATTATTTTGCCACAAGCAACTGCTGAATTTGAAACAGAAAAGTTATGTAATTTCCGACGGTACTTGAATACAGCATTAGCAGCAGCAGCTGCTGCTGCATCGCTTATTATTTTTTATTACATATAACAATCTGAGTGTAGGAATGACAGTCCAGCCCTTCTGTACATGTGGCAACAGGTAGATAATTCAAACAATTATATAAAGAGCTGTTCTGGAAGGAAGAATTCACGTTGTGGATCAGCTGCTTCTGGTTGAAATAACCGCACATGTGAGTCAATGCTCGTTCACACGCACTGATCAATTTACTGCTCTAATATATTCAATCATCTTTACACATATTTATTCCCCCTTTTGACAATTTTCTGTTATAAATCAATATACACTCAACAAAAATATAAACGCAACACTTTTGGTTTTGCTCCCATTTTGTATGAGATGAACTCAAAGATCTAAAACTTTTTCCACATACACAATATCACCATTTCCCTCAAATATTGTTCACAAACCAGTCTAAATCTGTGATAGTGAGCACTTCTCCTTTGCTGAGATAATCCATCCCACCTCACAGGTGTGCCATATTAGGATGCTGATTAGACACCATGATTAGTGCACAGGTGTGCCTTAGACTGCCCACCATAAAAGGCCACTCTGAAAGGTGCAGTTTTATCACACAGCACAATGCCACAGATGTCGCAAGATTTGAGGGAGCGTGCAGTTGGCATGCTGACAGCAGAAATGTCAACCAGAGCTGTTGCTCGTGTATTGAATGTTCATTTCTCTACCATAAGCCGTCTCCAAAGGTGTTTCAGAGAATTTGGCAGTACATCCAACCAGCCTCACAACCGCAGACCACGTGTAATCACACCAGCCCAGGACCTCCACATCCAGCATGTTCACCTCCAAGATCGTCTGAGACCAGCCGCTCGGACAGCTGCTGAAACAATCGGTTTGCATAACCAAAGAATTTCTGCACAAACTGTCAGAAACCATCTCAGGGAAGCTCATCTGCATGCTCGTCATCCTCATCGGGGTCTCGACCTGACTCCAGTTCGTCGTCGTAACCGACTTGAGTGGGCAAATGCTCACATTCGCTGGCGTTTGGCACGTTGGAGAGGTGTTCTCTTCACGGATGAATCCCGGTTCACACTGTTCAGGGCAGATGGCAGACAGCGTGTGTGGCGTCGTGTGGGTGAGCGGTTTTCTGATGTCAATGTTGTGGATCGAGTGGCCCATGGTGGCGGTGGGGTTATGGTATGGGCAGGCGTCTGTTATGGACGAAGAACACAGGTGCATTTTATTGATGGCATTTTGAATGCACAGAGATACCGTGACGAGATCCTGAGGCCCATTGTTGTGCCATACAGCCAAGAACATCACCTCATGTTGCAGCAGGATAACACACGGCCCCATGTTGCAAGGATCTGTACACAATTCTTGGAAGCTGAAAATGTCCCAGTTCTTGCATGGCCGGCATACTCACTGGACATGTCACCCATTGAGCATGTTTGGGATGCTCTGGACCGGCGTATACAACAGCGTGTACCAGTTCCTGCCAATATCTAGCAACTTCGCACAGCCATTGAAGAGGAGTGGACCAACATTCCACAGGCCACAATTGACAACCTGATCAACTCGATGCGAAGGAGATGTGTTGCACTGCATGAGGCAAATGGTGGTCACACCAGATACTGACTGGTATCCCCCCCTCCAATAAAACAAAACTGCACCTTTCAGAGTGGCCTTTTATTGTGGGCAGTCTAAGGCACACCTGTGCACTAATCATGGTGTCTAATCAGCATCTTGATATGGCACACCTGTGAGGTGGGATGGATTATCTCAGCAAAGGAGAAGTGCTCACTATCACAGATTTAGACTGGTTTGTGAACAATATTTGAGGGAAATGGTGATATTGTGTATGTGGAAAAAGTTTTAGATCTTTGAGTTTATCTCATACAAAATGGGAGCAAAACCAAAAGTGTTGCGTTTATATTTTTGTTGAGTGTATATGGCTTAGAACACAATATAGTGATACAGCAGTGACCACGGCACACCAAAGGGTTTTTGTGTTTTTTTTTTTTTATTTTAAGACGGAGCGCACAGCGTGTCGTCAGACAGTGAGGATTCTGATCATGAAGGAGATGATCCTCCTTCTTCGAGAAATCAGAGCAGGCGGGTCCACCGATGTGCACACAGATCTCCACAGCTTCTGTTTGCAGTTTCTCCAGGACTCAGGCACTATGAGCTCCGTTCCAGCACCGAGTCCTGGAACTCAGAGATGCAGACACACACTGCTCCAGCTGTGGCTCCAGGCATGTTTTGTTTAAAGCTTCGAGATCGCTAGCTTCGGTTTTGTTAAGTTCCTCTTTCATCCCTTTTGTGCTCTTGCTTTGCAAACTGTTCGGTGATAAAGCTCTTTCGTCCACCTTTTCTCAAGGAATTGACTTTTTTTACTTTTTCCCTTCATTCAGGAATCGTCGTGTGCCTTGTGACTGGGCCATAAAGTGCTGTGTGACTGGGTCATAATAACAGACAGACAAATAAATAAACGCAGATGACTGTATTCACAGCCTTTGCCATGAAGCTCAAAATTGAGCTCAGGTGTATCCTGTTTCCACTGACATCCTTGAGATGTTTCTGCTTAGCTGGAACTCCCCTGGGGTAAATTCACTTGATTGGACATGATTTGGAAAGGCACACACCTGTCTACATACAAGGTCCCAGTTGACAGTGCATGTCAGAGCACAAACAAAGCATGAAGTTAAAGAAAGTGTCTGTAGACATCCAAGACAGGATTGTGTCAAGGCACAAGTGCTTTGAAGGTCCCAATGAGCACAGTGGCCTCCATCATCCATAAACGGAAGAAGTTCAGATCCACCAGGATTTTTCCTAGAGCTGGCCACCCGTCTAAACTGGGCGATTGAGGGAGAAGGGCCTTAGTCTCGGAGGTGACCAAGAACCCGATGGTCACTCTGTCAGAGCTTCAGCATTCCTCTGTGGAGAAAGAAGAACCTTCCAGAAGGACAACCATCTTTGCAGTAATCAGTAACCAATCAGGCCTGTATGGCATAGTGGCCAGACAGAAACCACTCCTTAGTAAAAGGCACATGGCAGCCCACCTGGAGTTTGCCAAAAGGCACCTGAAGGACTCTCAGACCATGAGAAACAAAATTCTCTGGTCTGATGAGACAAAGATTGAACTCTTTGGCGTGAATGCCAGGTGTCATGTTTGGAGGAAACCAGGCACCATCTCTACAGTGAAGCATGGTGGTGGCAGCATCATGCTGTGGGGATGTTTTCAGTGGCAGGAATTGGGAGACTAGCCAGGATTGAGGGAAAAATGAATACAGCAATGTACAGAGACATCCTGGAAGAAAACCTGCTCCAGAGTGCTCTTGACCTCAGACTGGGCTTCATCTTTCAGCAGGACAATGACCCTAAGCACACAGCCAAGATAACAAAGGAGTGACTTCAGGACAACTCTGAATGTCCTTGAGTGGCCAGCCAGAGCCCAGACCTGAATCCGATTGAACATCTCTGGGAGTTCTGAAAATGGCTGTGCATTGACGCTCCCCATCCAACCTGATGGACCTTGAGAGGTGCTGCAAAGAGGAATGGGCAAAACTGACCAAAGATAGGTGCACCAAGCTTGTGGCATCATATTCAAGAAGACATGAGGCTGTAATTGCTGCCAAAGGTGCATCAGCAAAGATTGAGCAAATGGTGTGAACACTTAAGTACACGTGTTTTCTTCGTATTTTGTTTTTAATAAATTTGCTAAAATTAAAAAAAAAATCATGTTGTCATTATGGGGTATTGTGAGTAGAATTTTGAGGGGGAAAATTAATTTACTCCATTTTGGAATAAGGCTATAACATAAGAAAATGTGGAAAAAATGAAGTGCTGTGAATACTTTCCGGATGCACTGTAAATAAGCAAAACAGACTGCTTTTTGGAGTGATGTGGTGCATCAAATGTCATTGGATTTGAATGGGTTTGTCCTCATTATATACCCTTTTTATTTGATGAGATGATTGTGTTTATTGTTGAGTTACTGTGTTAAGAAACTGGAGGGGATATTCACTTGGTGTATTTGTCTAATTTTTTTCCAAGATATATGCCAAGGTTTTCACAAAGCCTAGGAATAAAATCCAGTGTTGTCTAAATTTTAGATCAGTGTGTGCTGACACGTTCCACTCAATAGTACTATATGATTAAAAAAAACTTTAAATGTCATGCGCAACTTGACTAATTCTCTGGTAAACATACAGTGAACATAATTCAGATACTTTAAAATCTAACCAAAATCCTTCACACATTGTCACTCAAGCTGTTTCACTGTTTCATCGGGACAAAAAGTGCATTCTGCCTCAATCATTTTGGTGAATGTGAAAAGCACAATGAGAGATATGTGTTGTTTTTTTCCACTGAGTATTTCCCTGTTTATGGAGTCGCTGCTTAAACTGATCTACGTGCTGCCGGGGAATGCATACTGTAATATTTCAGCTACAGTACATAAAAGCACGTCTGAACACTTGGCAGCTGGGCTGGTCGGTAGATTAGCAGAAGCAGCAGAATTTTCATATTGTGCAGTAATTCAGGCAGCAGTGTTGTGCAGCAGGCATTGTTTAAAAAAAGCAGCTCAATTTAAATAGATTGTGTCAGTGATTGGTGGCTCAATGAAAATGCAGGCGATCTCTCAAACCGCTATACATGAGTGGGGAGGGGGGGGTCCTACCATTGGACTGGAGGATTTAAGAAGTTCGGTGTACCTCTGAGGAGTGTGTGTGGGGGGGGGGGCAGAAGACTGAGCATTTAGGTCATGTTTAGGATCATGTTTAGAATATAGCAACTGGGCCATTGTGATATCAATCTTCCATTCAAGGGATCCTGTCGTCCGTACTAACCAATTCAGTCAAGGTTGTATATAGCACAAGTCATTTAGTACAACATGCATGCTGCATCAAATATGCTGTGCCTTCTGTTTTGCCTTTTTGTCTTGTTAAGAATGGTCAAAATGAGTTCGGCCTGCATGAGGTTTCTCCTGGCAAAGTGCACCTGCGTTGTGAAGCCACTTGTGTCAGGTGTGTCTGACTCTTGCACAAGCGACAACTCGAGCCCGCAAGAAATGAAGCTGATGCAGAAGTGCAGTACCTTGACAGGCCGCTTGAGGCTGGCTCCAACACAGAGCACTTTCCCATAGCACTCGATGTTAAAATGCCCAACTTTAGAGCAGAAACAAACATGTTTATATCCTGGTACAAAAAACAGTTTTGTTCTCTTTCCATGACAACTGTACAGGGGGTGAAATTTTTTCTAACTTTTTAGTTTAACATCTTTTAAGCCATACATTTCTTTAAATTTGGGGGTGTGGTCTCTTTGAGTGACACGTACTGAGCTGTGTGTCTCTGTGTAAATGGACTCCATTTATATAACACTTTTCCATCTGCATCAGATGCTCAAAGTGCTTTACAATAATGCCTCACATTCACTCTGATGTAAGGGTGCTGCCATACAAGGTAGCAACTAGGGGATTAAAGACCTTGCCCAAGGGCCCTTAGTGATTTTCCACTCAGGCTTGGATTCAGATCGAGGATCCTGTGGTCTCAAGCCCAACACTTTAACCACTAGACCATCACTGTGCTCAGACACGGGCCGGCAGCCTGACATGCACCTGCTAAAGCAGACACCACAAGAGGCTGTGATTTGACACCTTTCTGGTTTCACTCTTTCCTCTCATATTTTAAAAGTTTTTGCAGTGCGCACACTGATTACATTTCAATAATGGATCAAATATGCTTGGCAGAAAAGTCCACAAATATGACAAATTTTACACCAGAGTCGAAAAATTGCAAAAGCAAGCATAAATCAGACTTTAAATAATGAATTAAATAAATCATAAATAGTAAATTTATGTAAATTCAATAGCTTAATCTTTATTTTGATTGTACCTGTACCTGGATGTGTTGCTGTATGTGGTTAACTGATTTAAAAAAAAACAAACAAACAAACAAACAAACAAAAAAAAAAAACAGAAAAGGTTAGTTCAGTAGTTTAGCACAATTGGCCCAAAATGGTGCCATATTCTTATTTGTCGCTGCTCTATGTATGAAAGGACTCTAATGTTGAGAGCCCCGTGCACACTGATTCACGATGAACTCATTAATGCATAAAGGGGTGGAGTGTAGGGGGCTCTGTGTGTGATGGAAAAAGTCTGAACATGCCCCCCTCCCTAAGTCCGAGGCACAAGCTAACAGCTAACCTTGGTTTGGGTGTTTATTAAATCACATTTTTGTGGACTACGCGGTGCATTTGACAAGACAGAGCTGAAAACAGCTTGTGTCGCGTCGGTCACTGCCTCCACTCCGGTCGGGGTTTTTTTTTCTTTCTTTCTTATTTATCTGTTTTCTTGCTCTTAGTTTGGCTGGTGATGCAAAGTCAGTTGGAAAACATTGCTCGTACTGAACGCGGTGCTTTTGAGAAGAATACACTGAACAAGGCTGACATATTATTTCCCTGTTTGCCATCACTGGATATTTGCATGAATCACCAAGTTCACACAGATCATTAAAAAATAAACAGTCTTACAGACCACTTACACACATACACACATATAGCTGAACACACAAAGTAGCCTATATTAATATTTTTATTGAATATGGCTGCATGCAGTATCTGACACTTTCTCACTGTAGTTCATAAAAATAAATTGGTCAGTCGAACAACCGCTCTCTCTCCCTCTCACACACACACACACACACACACACCTGAATCAATATTGTTTAACTTTGTGTGGAAAAAAATGCCAAGAACGTTAGGTAGTAAAAATAAGTAAATAATTGGGGAAAAAAAAAATCAGTTTGATCATAAAAAATCATAAAAAAAGATAAAAGATCATAAAAAAATAAAAAAGAAAGTTGTTTTGAGTATGACAACTCTTGTTCATGCATACTTAGTAGTTCATAATTTCCTACCACAATGAATCTCAATTCTAAGGCTGTTCTGTTATTCATTCATACACTTAAGAATATTCATGTTCTGAGTTCCTAAAAAACTTGTTCTGTAAATAGTTCCTTTACTATTGTGATCAAATCATTGAATCTCAATTCTGAGGCTGTTCTGTGAGTATTCATTCTTGCATTTAAGAATATTCATCTTCTGAGTTTATAAAAAACTTGTTCTGAAAATAGTTATCGTACTTTTGTGATCAAAAACATTGGTTTGAATCTCAATTTTGAGGCTGTTCTGGAAATAGTTTTCAAATAAACAATAAATCTAGCAACTTCTGATCAATCCATATCAATTTCAGGAAATAGCTTTCAAATAAACAATAAATATAGCAACTTCTGATCAATCCATATCAATTTCAGACTTAAAATAATGTATTGATTTAAGCCCCACCCATTTCTGGTTAAGCCACACCCACTTCCAGTTTAGGCCCCGCCCACTCCAAGTACAGATACAGATCATTTAGATGGTTGAACAGATACAGATAGTGGTGTACTCGCTCATCCCTAGTACAAATTTAGCAAACAAAGTTATATGCTATTATATATACTATATAACTATTTACAACCCCAATTCCAATGAAGTTGGGACGTTGTGTGAAATGTAAATAAAAACAGAATACAATGATTTGCAAATCTTCTTCAACCTATATTCAGTTGAATACACCACAAAGACAAGATATTTAATGTTCAAACTGATGGACTTTTTTGTTTTAGTGCAAATATTTGCTCATTTTAAATGGATGCCTGCAACACATTTAAAAAAAAAATGGGACAGGGGCAACAAAATACTGGTAAAGTTGATGAATGCTCAAAGAACACCTGTTTGGAACATTCCACAGGTGAACAGGTTTATTTGAAACAGATGAGTGTCATGATTGGGTATAAAAGGAGTATCCCCAAAAGGCTCAGCCATTCACAAGCAAAGCTGGGGCGAGGATCACCACTTTGTGAACAACTGCATGAAAAAAAATAGTCCAACAGTTTAAGAACAATGTTTCTCGATGTTCAATTGCAAGGAATTTGGGGATTCCATCATCTACAGTCCATAATATAATCAGAAGATTTAGATAATCTGGAAAACTTTCTACACATAAGCGGCAAGGCCGAAAACCAACATTGAATGCCCGTGACCTTCAATCCCTTAGGCGGCACTGCATTAAAAATTGACATCATTGTGTAAAGGATCTTACCACGTGGGTTCAGGAACACTGCAGAAAACCATTGTCAGTTAACACAGTTCGTTGCTGCATCTACAAGTGCAAGTTAAAACTCTACCGTGCAAAGCAAAAGCCATACATCAACAACATCCAGAAACACTGCAGCCTTCTCTGGGCCTGAGCTCATTTGAAATGGAGAGATGCAAAGTGGTAAAGTGTGCTGTGGTCTGATGAGTCCACATTTCGAATTGTTTTTGGAAATCATGGACGTTGTGTCGTCTGGACAAAAGAGGAAAAAGACCATCCAGAATGTTACCAGTGCAAAGTCCAAAAGCCAGCATCTATGATGGTATGGGGGTGTGTTAGTGCCCATGGCATGAGTAACTTACACATCTGTGATGGCACCATCAATGCTGAAAGGTACATCCAGGTTTTGGAGCAACACATGCTGCCATCCAAACAACACCTTTTTCAGGGACATCCCTGCTAATTTCAGCAAGACAATGCCAAGCCACATTCTGCACGTGTTACAACAGCATGGCTTCATAGTAAAAGAGTGTGGGTACTAGACTGGCCTGCCTGCAGTCCAGACCTGTCGCCCATTGAAAATGTGTGGCGCATTATGAAGCACAAAATACGACAACGGAGACCCCGGACTGTTGAACAACTGAAGTCGTACATCAAGCAAGAATGGGAAAAAATTCCACCAACAAAGCTTCAACAATTAGTGTCTTTAGTTTCCAAACGCTTATTGAGTGTTGTTAGAAGGAAAGGTGATGTAACACAGTGGTAAACATACCACTATCTCAACTTTTTTGAAGTATGTTGCAGGCATCCATTTCAAAATGAGCAAATATTTGCACAAAACAATAAAGTTTATCAGTTTGAGCATTAAATATCTTGTCTTTGTGGTGTATTCAGTTGAATATAGTTTGAAGAGGATTTGCAAATCATTGTATTCTGTTTTTATTTACATTTTACACAAAGTCATTGGAATTGTAGATATAGCCACAAACTGTGTTAACTGACAATGGTTTTCTGAAGTGTTCCCGAGCCCATGCAGTAAGATCCTTTACATAATGATGTCGGTTTTTAATGCAGTGCCGCCTGAGGGATCGAAGGTCACAGGTATTCAATGTTGGTTTTTGGCCTTGCTGCTTACATGTAGAAAGTTCTCCAGATTCTCTGAATCTTCTGATTATATTATGGACTGTAGATGATGGAATCCCTAAATTCCTTGCAACTGAACATTGAGAAACATTGTTCTTAAACCCTTCTAAGCCTGTATATTCCATCGATGAGAAACTGCACTTTTTATTTGTGAGATACTGACAAGCCAAAATAAGGCCAGTGGTAGGGGTTAAACTGTTGGACTATTTTTTCGCACAGTTGTTCACACATTTAAAATGAGCAAATATTTGCACAAAACAAAAAAGTCTATCAGTTTGAACATTAAATATCTTGTCTTTGTGGTGTATTCAATTGAATACGAGGTCTCTTAGATAATAAACCGACCCTTTTATTTTTTTTTTTAACTATATGGATTTGAATGACATGCGATTACACCAATCATGCTTGAACCCTCGTGCGCATGCGTGAGTTTTTTCACGCGTGTCGGTGACGTCATTTCCCTGTGGGCAGGCCTTGAGTGAGATGTGGTCCCGCCCTCTCGGCTGAATTCCTTTGTTTCACACGCTGCTCGAGACGGCGCGCGTTGCTTTATCAAAAATTTTTCTGGACCTGTGAGGAATATCCGAGTGGACACTATTCGAGAAATTAAGCTGGTTTTCTGTGAAAAGTTTAACGGCTGATGAGAGATTATGGGGTGTTTCTGTCGGTGTAAGGACTTCCCACGGAGTGGGACGTCCTGCAGCGCTTCCAGGCGCTGTCGTCGGCCTGTTTCGAGCTGAAAACATCCTAATTTAAGGCTTAATTCACCCAGGACATCGTGAGAGAACAGAGAAGATTCAGAAGAGGCCGGCATGAGGAATTTATGCGGACATTCCACTGTTTAAGGACATTTTTTTAATGAAAGACGTGCGCGTAAATTCGCCGAGTCGTTTCCGTGACGACTTGGCAAATCTGTGTGCGCCGCGACAGGAAAAACACCTCCGTGTTGAAAACCATTTGTAGAATTCAGGCGGCTTTTAATGGCTTTCAACAAGTGAGTAACTGAGAAATGTTTAACAGCTTGGGCATGTTCCAACTTGCCCGTTAAGATTTCCAACGGAGGTGTTTTTCCTGCCGCGACCCCCCGCGGTCGGGTCCAGCCCGACATGCGACTCTGCCCGCACGTTCTTTCATTACAAAATGACCGTTAACAATGGAATGTCCGAATAAACTCCTCATGCCGACTTCTTCTGAAAGTTCTCTGTTCTCTGACGACTTACTGCGTCAACAGAGCCTGAAATGTGGAAGTTTTCAACTTGAAACGGCGAGACGCTGCCGCCTCGAAGCGCAGATCGCCGTCAGGCGCCGTGGACCGTCCTTAAAGCGACACTACCAGACCAAAATCTCTCATCAGCCGTTAAAATTTTTACCGAAAACCAGCTGAATTTATTGAATGGTGTCCACTCAGTTGTGCCTTATCAAAGGCAACTTTTATCAAACAAAGCAACAGTCTCTGAGCCATTCCTAAACAATGAAAAAAATCGACGAGAGGGTGGGCGACTCCTCACTCAAAGACTGCCCACAGGCGAATGACGTAACCGACAGGCGTGGAAAAACTCTCGCATGCCCACGAGGGTTCAAGCATGTCTGATGTAATCACACGTGATTCAAATCCATATGGTTTTTGAAAAAAATAATAAGGTCGGATACTTTTCTAATGGACCTCGTATAGGTTGAAGAGGATTTACAAATAATTGTATTTTGTTTTTATTTACATTTCACACAATGTCCCATAGTCATAGTTGTAGTTACAGAACAAAGTTTTTATGAACTCAGAACATGAATATTCTTAAGTGTATAAATGAATATTTACATAACAGCCTCAGAATTGAGATTCAATGTTTTTGATCACAATAGTAAAGGAACTATTTACAAAACAAGTTTGTTATAAACTCAGAACATGAATATTCTTAAACGTGTGAATGAATATTTACAGAACAGCCTCATAATTGAGATTCAATGTTTTTGATCACAATAGTAAAGCAACTATTTACAGAACAATGTTTTATAAACTCAGAACATGGATATTCTTAAATGTTCTTAACCAAACAGCCTCAGGAAATTATTAACAAGAGTTGTCATACTCAACACAACTTTCTTTTTTATTTATTTATTTTTTTAATTTTATGATCAAACTGTGATTTTTTTTTTCCAATTATTTATTTATTTTTACTACCTAAAGTTCTTGGAATTTTTTCCACACAAAGTATTGATTAAGGTGTGTGTGTGTGTGTGTGTGTGTGTGTGTGTGTGTGTGTGTGTGTGTGTGTGTGTGTGTGTGTGTGTGTGTGTGTGTGTGTGTGTGTGTGTGTGAGAGAGAGAGACTGAGTGACTGTGTGAGAGGGAGAGAGAGAGGTTGTTCAACTGACCAGTTTATTTTTATGAACTGCAATGAGAAAGTGTCAGATACTGCATGCAGCCATATTCAATAAAAATATTAATATAGGCTACTTTGTGTGTTCAGCTATATGTGTGTAAGTGGTCTGTAAGACTTTATTTTTTAATGAACTGTGTGAACTTGGTGATTCATGCAAACATCCAGTGATGGCAAACGGAAATAATATGCCAACCTTGTTCAGTGTATTCTTCTCAAAAGCACTGCGTTCAGTCGGAGCAAAGTTTTCCAACTGACTTTATAGTACAGTGCACTATGTCACAAAAACAGCCCCTGTAGGTTATGCCTGCCAAAATTGATTTCTTTGTTCTAATGGCTCCCTATGGGTGTAAAAAAGAGAAAAATATCGGGGTCTGAATTTTGGGACCCCCCAGACCCCCAAAAGGGGCCCCCAAAGCCGATATATACTGAAATAATGGACTTTGGCATGGCTTCCATAGGATATGCTTGCCAAAAATTAATTCCTTTGTTCTAATAGCTCCCTATGGGTGTATAAAGTGAAAAATATTGGGATCCAAATTTGTGGACCCCCTAGACCCCCCAAAAGTGGCCCCCAAAGCCGATATATACTGAAATAATGGACTTTGGCATGGCTTCCATAGGATATGCTTGCCAAAATTAATTCCTTTATTCTAATGGCTCCCTATGGGTGTATAAAGTGAAAAATATTGGGGTCCAAATTTTTGGACCCCCTAGACCCCCCAAAAGTGGCCCCCAAAGCTGATATATACTGAAATAATGGACTTTGGCATGGCTTCCGTAGGATATGCTTGCCAAAATGAATTCCTTTATTCTAATGGTTCCCTATGGGTGTACTTGTATAAAGTGAAAAATATTGGGGTCCAAATTTTTGGACCCCAATAGAATTATTAACAGTTTATTAATAATAATAATAATAATTATTATTATTATTATTAATTATTATTAACAGAATTATTAGCAGCAGATCTACTTCAACACTTTGAAGGTAGACAGAATTTCAAGCTTTTAGTTGTGTATGACAACAAGATTAAATCCATCAACATGGAGGAGACACATAACCATGAAGAAGCTGACACCTTGATACCACACCAGGTCTTAGCCTCAGTCAACGAAAATCCATGCAAAAAAGTGTGTGTTTGGTCCCCAGACGCTGATATCCTAACAATTCTCATGGACCTTGCCTCCAATCATCTTGACTCATCAAAAACAAGTCTGCATTTTCTGAATGGCAAGGGATCAAGACACAGAACAACTGATGTAGTTGAAAAAGTAAGCATAATTGGAAAGGAGAAAAGTCAAGGCCTCATTGGCATTCACAGCTCTTCTGGTGCTGACTGGGGAGGCAAATTTGTAGGAGTAACCAAAAAGACTTAAGTTTCATGTATGCATTTACCCAAGGATAATGATCCTGCTCTACAGTGCTTCTCTGATCTTGGTTGTGGTCCTATTCCTATGAACCTAATTGATGGTGAGCTGCCACAACAGGTCAGACCTTTGGAGAAGTTTGTTTGTCATGTCTATTCATCCACTGGCCCTTACACCTTACCTGCACTGCGATGGGAGCTATTTAGATTAAAGAATCTGGAAGGAGAAATGCTGCCTCCTACTCGTGCTGCATTGCTTCCACATACGAGGTCTGTCCGTAAAGTATCGTACCTTTTTATTTTTTTCAAAAACTATATGGATTTCATTCAAGTTGGGACATGTCTATCTCGGCTTTCAGTGCTTACCAGTCAAGTGAGTATAAAAGAACTTGTGGAGAGCTGGACATGTCCAAACTTGTCCTCTAACCCTCCGAAACGGAGGTGTTCCTTTGTCTCGCTTCATCAGCGAATCGGTCGTGACGCGCGAAGCCTCCGCGTGGCTTTCCATGACAAAATCTCTTGTTAAAAGTGAAATCTGCCGGAAAATGGCTGATGTCCAGGTCTTGTGATAACCAGAGAAAGAGCACACGACGGTCTCGTATCCACAGAGCCATCAGCTTAGAAATGATCCAGTGGTTTGTGCCGCATCGTCGCAGCGCGGCGCACCGACCGTCCTTTAAAGGGGTCCTTAAACCTGTAGTTAAAGTCCTTATTCTCTGTGAAGCCTGTAAAATTTTCACTGAAAGCCAGATAAATTTTTCGAATGGTTTCCAGGTGCCAGTCTCTAACAGCTTCTGAAAAAATTCTGATGGAAAAAAAGTCCTTTTCATTCCGCCATTTCCAGACAATGAAAATCCGACGAGGGGGCGGGACCACTCCTTCCACAAGGCGTGCTCACAGGCGAATGACGTCACTGACAGGCGTGGAAAAACTCACGCATGCGCACGAGGGTTCAAGCATGTCTGACGTAAAAACATGAATGAAATCCATATAGTTTTTGAAAAAAATAAAAAGGTACGATACTTTATGGACAGACCTCGTGTAACAAGGGTCAACTGTGTCTGCATGAGAGATAAATCCTATGATGACAAAAATGCATCTCTCCCTTCTGTGGAAGGAAATGGATGGAACATTCAGAATGAGATGTATATGCCTCTGAAATGCCTTGAGCTCCCAGCACCTCGAGCAGTCATTGAACTAACCAAGTGTGGGTGCAAATCAGGATGTAAACAAATAAGATGCTGTGTTTGTCTGAGGAACAATATTCCATGCACCCCTCTATGTAAATGCTTCTCAATGTGCTGTGAAAATGTTGATAGAAATGATGAACAGGAGGATGATGAAGATGATTAGGACACTGTTTCTCTAATTTACATGCCTGTGTAAATTTATATGTCCATATGATACTTAAAATGTACTTATTATACTGAAGTATTTATGCACTGCGTTATGTAAGATGTTATTACCTTAAATAAAATCTTAGGTTTAATGGTATTTTTTATTTTTATTATGTGTTCAGTATGGGTAAATAATGCTGCTGAATTTCCATCACATTCTGAAATAAAATAATTTCTTGTCCTAAGAAAGTTAAAGAAATTAGGTGCTTTTTGTTCTAATTTACTTATATTTAATGCTAAAATGTTAACAAAATTGTTAAAAAATACAAAAATATGTATTTTATTTGGTAGCCTGATATCATGTTACCTCTTAAATGTCTCATAAACACCTTTATATTACCAAGATTAACTTACAATTTAGAAATACTACTGAAAATTGGACCTTTTTGGTAGGAAACGTAAGGGGCATCCCCAGAGTGGGCTCCAGGGGTCTGAAAATTCGGACTCTGACATTTTTTATTTATTGGCACCCAAATAAAGCCATTTAATCAAAAAAATCAATTTTGGCAAGCAAATCCTATGGAATTCCATAGTGCACTGTACTATTACATCACCAACAAAATGAAGAGCAAGAAAACAGCTAAAAAAGAAAGAAAGAAAGAAAAACAACCGGAGTGGAGGCAGTGACTGACGTGACACGAGCTGTTTTCATCTCTGTCTTGTCAAATGCAATACGTAAGATACAAAACAAGTTCACCAAGTAACTTTAAATATCATATAAACCGAAATAGATGCGAGTTGAAGAAAACCTAAGGAGTGCTGAAGAGGGCAATGTGAGGTAGAGTCAAGCCAAGCACAGAGAGAGATCAGTCCCTGTCTGTGTGTATGCGAGAGGCTGCAGAGAGATGTGTCTGTGTAGAGAGGGGCGGGCGCTGTGTGTGACTGGCCAGTCACAGAGTGTGAAGACATGTCAGTTACCCAATGAGGATTTTCCTTCAGCACGAGCACAGATATTGAGGAGTTTTATTCATATCATGCTCGTACTCGTCAAAAATGCTTTATCCATACCCTAGGGCCTATCAACAGAATTTAAAAACTGGTATATAGTTAACACACATTCAAATGAGGACTGTGGTGGATTGGATGGTACATTTGGTTAATTCGGTCATATGGCTTTTGACGCATCTCCACGTCAGATGACTCCAGAGTTTTTTGGGTCATGGTTCTCTGGAGTCTATCCCAGGTGGAGAGGTTCTGTACACTTGATAGGTCGCAACGCTATTGCAGGGCTGACCCATATACAGTACAGTCTCTCACTCACACCTACAGTCAGTTTTGGGTCACCAGTTCACCTAATCTGCATGTCTTTGAAAATGGGTGGAAGCCAAAGCACCTGGAGGGAACCCATGCAAACAAGGGGAGAACATGCAAACTTCACAAAGAAACAACCAGGTCAGAAGCGAATCTGGAACCTTCTTACTGGCAACAGTGCTAACCACTATTATTTTTATATAACGGCTGAGTGGATCCTTGTCATTTGATTGGTGCTTTGTATGTCACATGACATGGTTTAATTCATCCCATTTGTGTTGCATTGCATTTAATTTAGAGTGTGGCTTGGTTCCATTTGGAGTGCAAATTTGGTTCCATACATTTGGTACCATTGCACTCTCATGTGCACATGTGCACGTCCCTGTGCATGTGTGCACACATGATCACGCACACACGTGTGTGCACTCATGCGCGTGCACGAGTACATGCGCACACTCAAAACAAATCCACTGTGCTGCCTGGAGGCTGTTAGCAGGAAGAAAGAACAAAACCTGGACTCATTTCTGACATGAATTTTTTTTTCGCTGCACTGAGAACATACACAGTCGACCGAGCTAGTTGTGTGTGCACGCACGTGCCAGGGGGACAACGACACGATGATTTGATTGAGCTAACTGATGCTGCCACACACACACACACACACACACACACACACACACACACACAATCCACTCCGCTGTAAGCCATCTGGACGCATGAAGACCTGTTCACATGAAATGCTGATGTGGTTTTTGGCTGGACTGAGGAACTACACAAAGTCATCTTTTTTTATGGAAGTCTGAAGTCAGTGCACAGCATCACTGGACTACACGTTACAGTAGAACACCAAAGTGTAAGTCCCTTTTCTGTTGTTTAGAAATTAATAATATATCAAATGACAAGGATCTATTTTAGCTGTTATATAAAACAAATAATGAATTTTTTTACATTCTTTCAATGGAATGAATATTTAATTTGGTGAAAGATGAAACATACCATTGAATGAGGCGAAGATGAGTTGAATGGTATGTTCCATGTAATATTCGTATCATTGAACTCAAACATTCATTATTTGTATATTAATTCATTTTATTATTTTTAAGGAATGTGCAATGTCCTTTGGTGGATGACAGGGATTCTTTAAGTGAAGTTGAAGATACATCTAGGTGGGGGTGAGCCAATGGAATTCTTGTACCTTCATGATTAATCTGGCTTCAGTACAATTGCTGACTTTCTAATGCAGTCCATTTCACCGAGACAGAAACAGGCACTGAAGGACTTTTGCACCTCAACACCCATCATAAAACTGTTTTGGTTCCTCCACCTGTCGGCTGCTTATGAACTATCAATTATTGCTACTTTGAATTGTAAATATTTGTATGTATATCCTGTTTTAAATGTTTTCCTGTCATGATTAGTTTATTTTGGTATGTTGTGTGGTCTTAGTCTGTTTCTATGTTACTGGGACTATGGATGGAAATTAGGATCCTGCTATAATCCGGCATATTTACATGTAACTAGGTTCATTAATATGCATGATCTAAATCTACACCTTGCTATCATTAAGTTGTCTCTTCACTGTGAGCACCCAATAAGATAATAACTGCAACATTTCTGCCACTGCATGTTCTGACAATATTATTTTTGTTTTGTTTTGTTAGTGAAGCCAAAATGTGGCCACAGCAGATGGTCACCCTACTGAGTCTGGGCTGCATGAGTTTTCTTCCTATAGTCAAAAAAAAAAAAAAAAAAGATGACACTTTCCCATGTGGCTGCTACCATTATACAACTTAAAGGTCAAACGTCAAGAAGAAAAAGTCACCTGTAAGTCACACAAAAGTGATACCCAAGATCTGCCACATGGTAGTAAAAACTGCACACTCGTATGCAAACTCAAACGTCTCTAATTCTATTGTGCACACACAAACATGCCTCCACCATGGCTTCATCCCTATGGTTAATTAATTGAACTAATTAAGGGTCCTTATGTTATTTCCCTTGCCAGGCAATGTCAGTGGCTTATCTCTATCCCACAATGCATTTGATCGCAGGCTGCTGTGTTTGAGACATTCCCAAGAAGTGATTAATTAATTCATGAGCAGTGGGTCATTAAGAAACTCCACGTTGCTCTGACATCAAAGTGACAGCAGCGAGTGCATGGGATTGTGGGTAACAAGAGAACCATCACATGAAAAGCCAACAATTGAGCTGCATGTGAGGGTAAAAGGCGAAAGCTTCTGCAAATTACGAGGATCCAGCAAACGTCTGGCATCCTCTGATACGACTATTCAGTATTAATAATTTATCATAAAATGCATTATTTCAGCATAAACATATGCTTTCCATTTCATCTGGTTCATTTTGTTATCTCTAAAGACCATGCAGTGCAATTTTATCTTTTTATTAAAATGCGTCACGTTGTAGCTAATTACCAAGTAACAGAAATAATTCCACTTACTGTCTCAGGAACAGTTCTTTCACAAGAGTCATTCAAACAAATTTTTTTTATTTTTTTTTTGGGTGGGGTGGGGGGGTGGACTGAAAATGTGCACATATCTGTTTGACTTCTTTGTTGTGCCCCCTCCAGGTTTAATGCCACAATCGAACGGAAAAGATTCATTGTCGTCTCAGAGGAAAAGCGGTGCCTTTTAACTTCAGTTCACTGAAGCTGCAAGAAACAGGAAAGTACTGCAGCCAAAGACATTTGAAGATCAAGACGCCTGTATTGTGTGTTTGTGCGTGTGAAAGTGGCCGCGGACCACAGCCATTAGCAACAATTTCAAAGACATCCAGCGCGGACAATCAGGCGGTTCAGGCATGATTAAATTGACTGATGGAGCCAAAAGCCAACCTTCCTGACCTCCAGCCAACATACATTAACTGACAAACACTCATGTTCACACACATTAGCTGACAAACACGTGTGTTCACACACGAGTAGAGGAAGACAAATGCATATACAGTTGAAATGAAGAGCAGAAATGTGCGCGCGTCAAAGAGCACGCTGTCGCGTTTGAGTGGCTGAGTTGTATTCAGCGGAATAGGTCAAAATGATACTAAAGTCAGCTTCTTTAAAAGCAAAATAGATTGTCAACCCGTGTGTGTTAATCAGACATCAGGAAGCTTTAGGTCAGTGGAGCAGGGAATGGATTTTCTCTGACAGTGCACGTTGGACGTAATGGTTTTTCTACCTGTGGAGGAATTAACAAGCCAGGCAGAGGAGACAAAAAAAAAAAAAAATCAGTAAGTGAACTTTTACTCCACCTCAGATGTGGTGACAGCTTCCCTTCAAAGGTGCCGATGAACAGGTGGCACTTAGCTTGGTTTTACAAAGCAGCACGTGTCAGGAGTGTAACTGCACTGTTACACTTTTGTGAAGAATATTAAAACGGTATGAACTCGACCACAGCTGGGCTACACTGCGAGATCTGAGTCCGATTTTGGCGAAAATCCTGAACCGTATGACTGCTTTGCGAGTTGTGCTGGATTTCAGCTCTGCTGTTCATTCTTTGTTGTGCAGTGTACAGGGGGCAACGACAGGCGGCTAACCCCTCCCAACCGGCAATCAGACGGCTGGATGAATAGCTGACATATCTTGAGTTTTGGTTATCCCTTGCGAAGGTTTCACACAGTTGAAGCAGAGCTATAAAACCATTCCCTTAGCCTTGTTCAGAAACTCAAAATCCATGACAACACGGACAAAACACAGTTAATAAAACACTGACCTGAAAGCAAGAGATGACACAAGTGCCTGTGAGTTTAGCACACCAATGCCAGGACCACACCACGCAAGAGCCTTCTGTGTGAGAGAGGCTTTTGTCTCTGTTTTTTATTTTTTTATTTCATCATTTATTTGGAGTTTGTGGAACAACTTGGTGCTGTCACACAGACAGCGTATGTGAGGTGTGTTAGTGGTGTATAAGGGGAGAATGTGAGACAAGTGAAGTTGAATGACGAGTGTTTTGAACATGACCAAAACATTCACCACACCCTCTGGTGAGTCCCGGCAACCGTGTGATGTTATGTAACATGTTTTTGGCAGATCATGGCAAGTTGGGTGGCGATTGCTATGTGCTCCTCTAAATACACACACACACACACACACACACACACACACACACACACACACACACACACACACACACACACACACACACACACACACACTGTCTGAGAGTGGCTTGAGATAAAAACGGTTCTTTCTTATGCAAACTGAAAATGCTTGTGCTACACTGTGGTGCGTCTTGTCTGCTGTACTCTGATGGCCAGTCTGTTCTGGCTGAGGTGTGCAGCAGTCCTCCACCACAGCTGCCTGAGGTGAAACAGCTGAGGACCTTGTTCCTGCAACACCATCTCAATGTCCAGACAGCCTGTGCCGCGGTTAACCCCGTCTTGTTGCCGTCTCCCAACCCGGGATGGAAGAAAACCTACCAAAAACTAGAGCACTGCTCTCGTAAAGTGCAAATCTCCACCAACACTAGTTTCCAATTCCATAAATTTTTACCTTGGAAAAAAAATTCTCGGTCAAAGTCCTGTTAGAAGTGGCTTTTCATAAGCTAAAATATAACACAAAATATAGATCATAAGGGCTTTTCAATGTCAAAAATAAAATACCTGCTAAATCTGCAATATGGATCTGATGCGGATCAAACTTAGTCTATTCATTAAGAGTGTCAGTTTGCACCTCATTGTCACAAATGAGAGTGATTGAAGTACTTTTGATTGAGATGTAATGCAAAATGTACACCAAATACTGGCAAAAGGACACCATTTAAAGCCCCAAATTACCTTGACATTCATGCCCATAATGAGTGTATGTAAACTTCCAACCACAACTCTACATGTTTAGTGTAAAACTGATCTTTACACACACGCAACTGCAAGTTCACACTCTTTTCCAAACATCGGAAAAGAAGCCTTTTCTGTCATCAGTTGCTACTCTGTCCTGCACAGCTGTTTGTCTCATGGTGGACAATGTCATTTGACTCACATTTAACACAGTGGAAAACATGCTGTTGCCTTAGAAAAAGAAAAGCTGGCAGGGCTGTCAGTCAATGCAGTGGAGACATGCACATCCAGAGCATCTGAAGAAGCGTGCAGGATCAACAGCATATCACAATGAAAAAATCCAAATGATCTGCACAGCCACAGCGCTCTCAGTCAGAAAAAGTTTTATTTAACAGAAAAAAATCAGTTACGTTTCAGGCAGATGCCCTTCATCAGACCAAATACCACGAAGACCTGATAACGAAGGCCTGGATAACAGATGAATTAGAAAATTGATATGTTCTCAGATCTACTGAAGACATGCTCCATGATGACTTGAGCATGTTTCAGTTTGAGCAACATGGACTGAAACAAGATGGCGTAATACCACGGTGACAATCAGCTGATCTTGTTTGTCCAGGTTGACACACAGCACTTCAGATTGCTACCGTGATGAAATCTGGTTATCTGACAACAACATGTAGAGGTCAGGTTGTGCTTGGGAGTGTGGATTGCTGCCATGTTACACCACTTTCACCACACTATGGAACCACACTGCGTCCTGGGTGGCAACCACCCATTGTAACAACAATCCATCAGAGGACTGAAAGTCTGAGACCACCACACCATAAAATAAAAGTTACCAGATTGATTTTGAAAGTATTTGTAACAGGAGCAAGTGTAAGATTTACATCTTTGTCCTTGTACAAAACATTTCATCCACATTGTCCCAGTCCACCCAGCTGCAATTTGGTACCGGCCTTGGTTGGGGAAGTAACCTGTGTTGGACCAGCTTCCCGTCTAGGGGGAGACATAGACTATCATCTGCTTTACACTACAGAATCCAGCAATAAACATTGGTATCAACAAGCCTCAAGGCTTTTATAAGACTTACTTCTTCAAGCTGATTCAAACTGAAGGTAAGCTGACAGCAATCTGAGGAGGTATCTGACAAGAACACGAGGCACCATGCGGCAAACAGAGGAGATTAGGTGGTAACCAAGCCTCCCACAAGGAGCATTCTGGTATACAAGCAAATACAAAAATTGGAATAAGACATAGTATTCCAATGAGACTGAGGCGGTGCTGCACCACGCAGGTAGACTGACATACTGGCAATCAGTGGGTGAAAAACTGGGATTGATATATTATAACAGAGTGAGAAGTGGATTGCCTGTAGGTGTGCTTGATGAACAGGTGTCCTAAGGAAGAACTCAACACACCCACATGCAAGAAAGCTAACAGCATGTATGAAGGTTGCTGGGGTCCTGAACACTGAGGCACCTGGATCATGCTCAGAGAAATGTGCCACATGGTCAAAATGTTATAGTTGACCATGTGACCTCATGTTCCCTTAACTGACCATTTGTTTGAAATAACATCAGTCAAGCAGTACACAAAGATTCTCAGCTGAGACCTTTGAGCTCCCCCTTTGACCCCTTTGAGTCTGGTCTGCTTGAGGTTTCTTCCTCAGTATATTATCAAAGGGAGTTTTTCCTTACCACTGCCACCTGTGTGCTTGCTCTAGGCCCTAGAGCAAGTCCACCTAGGGCTAGGGACTAGTAAGGTTAGACCTCACTTGTGTGAAACACCTTGAGGCATCTTTGATGTGATTTGGTGTGGACCTATAAACTAAATAAACTGAAATGAAACAGACCTATAATAGTAACCAAGACATCCAGTCCTCTTCTTAGGTCAATGGTTAGTGTCTCACATCCATCCAAAAAAACAGGAAGTACCAATGTAGACCTTCATGCCCCAGTAAAGGTATTGGCATCGTCACACATCTCATGTGTCCCGTGATCTCATGACTCCATAATCTCTCTCAATCTCATAGGCCAAGGATTCAGAGACGTGAATGTTACTGCTGAATCTCTACAAGTTTGACACTTTCACTAAGGATGCATAAATATTCTTCTGATGACTAAATTCATGGAGCTACTGCCTGGGCCTGAGTCTTAATTTAGGACAGTCCCAAATCCAAACACTCTGGGCAAGACCAGGGTGGTCCTCCAGCCTGCAGACATTTCCCTTTTGGGGACTGGTGGTGGGACTGGCACACACCGTGTGCTGGGGGAAATAGAGCCTCATTTCTGGAAAGGACAAAAGCACCGGAGAGTACCAAGGGTCTTGTGTCTTGAGGGTAGTCATTGGTGCTGTGCTTAGAGGACATCCATGGCACAACGGTGTCCAGGTCCAAACTTGAGATGGCTCATGGTGGTGACATCCAACAATATCAAATGAATTTCACTGCATACTAATTGTTAATTGTTTGTCTTCTAATTGGTAGTTAAGAAATAAACCTGCGCTTGTTGTTCTGTACCTGGTGTGCAGCACAGTTGAGGATTTAAGAGCTAACCTAACACAGACTACATCTTCACTAAATACTCTTAGTGCTGCACACGTGGACTTGCGGGGAAGGCTCGGTGTGGATTGCTACGGTGGTGGGCTGGTGGTAAGGCGGGCATTCATGAAGGCTGGCAGCCGTTTTACTTAACAGCCACACCTGTCCTTCACACTCACACCAAGCTTTTTCTGTGCACCATAGGTTAAGAACAGTGACAGTAATCCATCTCTCAGCTTTCCAAACCAGTCACGGCTGTCACCTTCGCCTCGTCGGGAGCAACTGAACTCCTCACCGGATTTAGGGCCCTTAAAGATGCCACTGCCATTCACGGTGCTTCAGTTCCACTGTGAGCGAGACACAACACGTACTGACAGATACCAAAAAAAACCTCCTCAGCCAAAATAGAATTCTAATTTCATTGGGTTTAGCTTGTGATAAAACATGGAGCGCTCTTCACTTGTAACTAAACGAGATTAAAGAGGCAGGGGAGGGGGGCAAATATAGATCATGGCTTTATTAACTACGGCAACAGAATTCTGCATGCAAGGAGAGCTGGTGGTGGTGGGGAGCGGGGTGGGGGGGAGGCGAGAAATGAGCATCTTGTGCTTTGCAAGGAATTTATCATAATGTTCGCACTGCAAGATCATTTGCCTCTTGACAGGATCATTACGAGATTCAGTGCTCCCACGGCCGTTACGCAATTTCAGCAGTCCTTCTCGAATGGAATTTTAATTGAATTAGCCCGGCTGGTTACACATGGTGCAAACGATAACATTTTCTGTCTATCTGGGCTCATTGAACCCGCTTGGGGAGGGGGGATGCTGATGGTTGAAGTCAGGCCATGAAAAAAGGACAAGGTGGTTTTAGGTTCATTACAATATGCTTTCTTCCCGGTTTCAACAATTCATTCCAGGAAAATATGTGATCCGACTGACGAGCTGCTGTATTACACACCCGGAGCCACTCTTCCATGTAAGTGCTCATGTAAGCTGAGGGCAGTGCGAGCCGCGAGTACGAGCTAGGGGGCTAGACGTGATCGTACTAATACCGAACTTCCACCAGCCACTGACGGCCAGTATTGTGAGGATGATTAATGACGCTGACTGTGTTATGAAAGGTGGAGGATGACACACTCATGCTGCAGGCTGACAGGAATAAATGTTTTCCACCTCAGTTCTGTGATCCTGAATGAGGCGGCACATTAAAACCACAGGCAGATTGAACTCACTGCAATTTTAGCCTAAACGCTGCCGTTAGATGATTGAACCCGACAATGATGTCATCTTAACAGCTTCACTGCTCAGCATCATGTTTCATTCTTAAAGCGCTCTACCACAAGCCAAGAGCCAGGAGCAATATTCAAATAGTGTGGCACAGCTTCCAAGTAATTTAATATGGAGAGTACAGAAAGAATCGTGGGTAAAAGGCACTTAAACTATCGTTTGTTATTATGCAGAACGGCCTTTTTCAGGGTGATTTTATTATCCGATTGTGCAGGGAACTGTGCCCAGAAAGTGCTACGACAAGCAGTGATGACCTCAGCAGTCAGCAGACCTAGGCTTTGTAAATGAAAGAAACCGATAAAAAGTGAACTTCAACCTACGTACGAGGGCTGTTCATTAAAGATTTCCCCTGACCAGCTTCTGGTTATTGTAGGAGGCTGAAATTGCACATGTATGAGATCTGTGAGGAAAGTATCGGACCTTTTTATTTTTTTCAAAAACTATATGGATTTGAATCATGTGCGCTTGCATCAGACAAGCTTGAACCTTCTTGCGCATGCGTGAGTTTTTTCACGCCTGTCGGTTGCGTCATTCGCCTGTGGGCAGGCTTTGAGTGAGCACTGGTCCACCCCCCTCTTCGGATTTTTATTGTTTAGGAATGGCGGAGCGACTGCTGCTTTGTTCCATGAAATTTTTTTCAGAAACTCTGCCAGACAGCCAGATGGAAACCATTTGGAAGATTCAGATGGCTTTTGGTGAAGATTCTATTGGTATCACACGGATTAAGGACCATTAAAACTGGATTAAAAACGGCCCACGGCGGCGGAGGGCACACCGCGCCCCAAGTGGCCATCGACAGGCTGGAAGGAGCAGATCACTTCCAAATTTAAGGCTCTGTTGATGTAGGACGTCGTGTGACTAGCAGAGAAGTTTCAGAAGAGGTCGGGATCAGCACTTTATCGGCACATTCCACTGTTAAAGGAGATTTTGTAATGAAAGACGTGTGGACGGATTCGCGCGTCGGGACGCAGCCGCTCATGGCGCGGGACAAACAACATGTATGTAGCACAGATTCCATCACATACAATTCGGCCAAGCACCTCAAGTGGATTTTGGCTCCTCTAGTGGGTAACTCAGAACACCATGTGGAGTACACACAAGATTTTGTGAACAAGATCAAGGACCTGCAGCTGGAGGCAGATGAACCAATCGTGTCATTTGATGTGACTTCGTTGTTCACCTGCATCCCCACTGCTGAGGCCGTCTCAGCTGTGAGGTAGAGACTGCTGGAGGATGTGTCTCCACTTGAAAGGACCAAACTCACACCAGACCACATCTGCCAACTCTTGGAGATCTGTCTTAACACCACGTATTTCCTGTTTAGGGGGAATTACTAGAGGCAGATTCATGGTTGTGCGATGGGGTCTCCGGTATCCCCCATTGTGGCCAATCTGTACATGGAGCGAGTGGAGAAGACAGCCTTGACGTCTTTCACGGGCATCTCTCCCAGTCACTGGTTCAGATATGTTGATGACACATGGGTTAAAATCAAGCAACAGGAAGTTGAGGACTTTACAGAACACATCAACTCGGTGGACGCCGATATCAAGTTCACACGTGAGGATACCAGAAACAACCATTTAGCCTTCTTGGACTGTGATGTTACGATTGGAGAGAACAGGCAACTCCAGACAGGGGTTTACAGAAAACCAACTCACACTGACCAATATCTGCTCTTTGGCTCAAACCACCCCCTTGAACACAAGCTTGGGGTGATCAGGACGCTTCAACACAGAGCCCTACAGGTGCCCACAACTGCAGAGGGAACGGCTAAAGAACAACAACTTGTCCGGAAAGCCCTCACAGTATGTGGGTACCCACGATGGTCCCTGGGCAAAGTGCAGAAGTCCCAGAGAACAAAGAGACCAGATAGACAGGAGACAGAGATAAGAAGAAGAGTGTTTCTCCCTTATTTAGCAGGAGTAGGGGAAAAACTACAGAGGATCTTCAGACAGCACAAAATCCCAGTTTACTTTAAACCGGTTAACACCTTGAGACAGAAATTAGTTCACCCTAAGGACAGGATCCCTAGTTACAAACAGAGCAATGTAGTGTATTCTATCAGATGTCAGGAAAACTGTAACAAACACTACATCGGTGAGACTAAGCAACCTTTACACAAAAGGCTATACCAGCACCGCAGAGAGGGCACCAGTGGACCTCAGTCTGCAGTTCATCTCCACCTTAAAGACACTAACCACACGTTTGAGGACAAGGAAGTTAAAATATTAGCCAGAGAGAAGAAATGGTTTGAGAGAGGGGTTAAGGAGGCATTCTTTGTGAAACGTTTGAAACCCAGCCTTAACCGGGGAGGGGGTCTGAGGCACGCTTTATCCCGTTTACAATGGGGTACTCAGGTCAAAGCAGTTTCAGTCTTTTGTTCATGGTAATGAGTCATTCACGTCATCAGCAGAGTCATCAAGGGAGCCATCAGGAGAGGGACAGCTGCCCTGTCATTAGGAGGGTGCTAACTAGAGAACAATAGGTGCTGATTAGAGCTACTGTTTAGTCACTAGCCTATAACAGTCTGCCGCTCGGTAGGAGGGGTCTGGTTAGGTTTATAACTCCAGCTTTTGTGACTTCTTGATTATTCTTCTCTACAAGAGTCAAGACAGAAGTCAGACCACCAGAGCAAGAATTTTAGCTGAGGAAGCTTCTGCGATTTGAAGCGAAACGTCCTCGCGTCAAGTAACCCAGTCCAGTCGAAGATTCAAGCTTCTCTACTGTGTCGTCATGACAGCACAGGAAGCTCGAGGCAGCCCCGGTGTGAAAGGGGCTTTAGAGATTGTGCTCATGAAGTATTTTGGACCTGTTGGTGCAGTATGACAGTAATAATAAAGAGCTGAAACTTGAGATTGATTTTTCAGTTTTAGTATGTTTGACAAACTCCCAATTTTCTTTTTTACCATATAATAAAACAGCTATAGACTTTTAATTTCGGTGTAGCCATGATTATGCGGACCTGGTCAAGATGGGGTTCACCGAGGCCTTGAGGTGAACCTCATCCTGACCAGGTCCGCATAATCACGGCTACACCTCATCAAAAGTCTATAATTGTATATGATAAAATAAATATACAGTGGGGAAAATAAGTATTTGATCCCCTGTCAGTTTTGCAGGTTTTCCCACCTACAAAGAATGGAGGTCTGTAATTTTTATCGTAGGTACACTTCAACTATGAGAGACATAATCTTAAAAAAAAAAAAAAAAAAAAAACGGAAAACACAATGTATGATTTTTTAATAATTTATTTGTATGTTACTGCTGCAAATAAGTATTTGAACACTTACCAACCAGCAAGAATTCTGGCTCACACAGACCTGTTACTTTTTCTTTAAGAAGCCCTCTTATTCTGCACTCTTTACCTGTATTAATTGCACCTGTTTGAACTTGTTACCTGTATAAAAGACACCTGTTCAGACACTCAATTAATCACACTCCAACCTGTCCAACATGGCCAAGACCAAAGAGCTGTCTAAGGACACCAGGGACAACCAGGAACCTGCACAAGGCTGGGATGGACTACAGGACAACAGGCAAGCAGCTTGGTAGAAGACAACTGTTATATTATTTATTAGAATGGAAGAAACACAAGATGACTGTCAATCTCCTTCCATCTGGGATTCCATGCAAGATCTCACTTTGTGGGGTAAGGATGATAACGTCTGACCTCTGCAATGGCAGATAAATGTTTCTGTACCAATTGTTAAGCTTTGTTTTTTAGGGGGTCAAATACTTATTTCATGCAATGAAATGCAAATTAATTATTTAAAAAATCATACAATGTGATATTGTTTTTTTTTTTTTTAGATTCTGTCTCTCACAGTTGAAGTGTACCTACGATAAAACTTACAGACCTCTCATTCTTTGTAGGTGGGAAAACCTGCAAAACTGACAGGGGGTCAAATACTTCTTTTCCTCACTGTATGTGTACTTGTACATTTGTGCCACAGTGTGTAGAGAGCGCAGGGTATCAGTCCTCAAGCGCCTTTCATTATACACTGTTTTCTTCTTTTGGCTGCTCCTCTCTCAGCACATACATATCCCTGGATTGTGTCTCTGCACATGTCCAAAACAGACAAAAAACAAACAACAAAAACATATTTACAACTTTTTGAATGCATGTTTTTCAGACAATAGCATGGTGGATATAATTGAATTTTATATTTTCAGTTGAACTTCTACAATGCATCAATATTATTCTGCAAATAAACATGAGCTTTGTGGTGATATAAGTCAATAAATGTGCTGTAATGTTTCTCTGGTTTTACGCAATACAGAAAACCTGAAATTACTTTTTCAGGCCAAAATTCCTTAAAATGTTCTAACTTCTAGGATGCCTGTTTTAGTAAATATTATTGTTTTCACCCAAATACTGTACATACAGTTCAGTTACATTTTTAATGACTTTGTTGTATTATAATGTGGGGGTGTCCTTAGACAATTTAGTTTCTCATACATAACCTTTTTTCACAGAGTCCTGTTCCAATTGCGAATCGAGGCATGTTTTGAAGCACCACAACAACTTCTTAATCCATCTTTAATCAATCTTGAACAAAATTGAACAATATAGGGTAGGTACAGCCATAATCTGCACCAGTTTTGAATTAGGGGTGAAACTTGAGCTGTTCAAAAATTTCATCTAGATTCGACAAATTGGAATCATTACGCGGCCACCTCCAGGGGTTTGTAGTCTTACACTGCAAAAATTATTTAAGAAAGTAAAAAAGACTTGTTTAAAGAAAATTTGACTTTTGTCTAAACAGAAAAATAATCTTGTCGAGCATTTTTTACATAAAAAAATATCTTCTTTTGGGAAAATGTGTCTCACTTTTTCTTAAGTTTTCAAGATAATATCAAGCTGTATTTAACCAGTAACAAGGAAAGACAATGGATTTTAAATCCAAGCAAAGGAACAAGACTGTTTTCTTTAAGACAGAGGCTAATCTTAAAATAACAATTCTGTCTAGTTTTAAGGCACATTTTGATTATTCAGTGCCTAGACATTTTGCTAGTTTTGAGAATTCTAACCAAGTAAATCTTTCTTACCCCACTGGCAGATTTATTTGCTTAATAAAAGACAATTTGGCTAGATTTTGGATTATTTGTCTTATTTTGAGAGGGACAGTTTTTGCAGTGTAACAGCTTCAATCATGTTCAAACATCTTAAACAGGGTCATGCTAGTGAGTACAGCTTGATACTTGTATTCCATTGGGGTAAAAAATTTGACACAAAAGCAGCGTTTGTTGCAGTTCTGTCTGAAAATGCAGCCGGGTGCAGCTTTACTTTCATTTTCGAGTAGGTTGCCAGGTCTACACTTTATAAACCAGCCTGATAGGAGGCGTGCACCTTTTTTTTAAATCATGGGGGATCCTAATAGAATGGTGATATATTTATTTGGTATTATATGGTTTTTCACTTTAATTGCAAAGAAATGTGTAAATTTATGCCTGAATTTAATGAAGACTAGTTAATAAACCATCAAATGCAGTGACCTTCAAAAATGAGACAAGTTGTACGATTTAAAAGCAAAAGGCACACAAACCACATTTTATATAGCAAAAAATGTTTAATCTCTCCTTGATGCGAGTTTATTTACAAGTAGTAAATCTGCAAAATATGAAATAACAGAATATTTACACAATGAATGCTAACCTGCAAACTTGTGACAGTTGCTTCAAGTTTGAAAGTTACTGTAATAAAATTCATTTGCCAAATGTGAAATAAATTTGCTTTGTTCCACCTTGGATCCTATGCAGTTCAACTTTGAGAAAAGAACAGAAGAAGGAAGCAGAGAAGAATGGTGCTCGGTCTTGATTCAATGATGTTTGGAAAGGCAAATGTGTGATGTAACACGTCTAATGAGCAGAGAAAGTAACACCAGATCCGATGTGTTAGATCCACTCACACTGAAGGCAGTGCAGCTAAATTCACTTTTGTTCATTTGTTCAGATTTGACGGAACGACAGCTTCAAAGCCAGCGATGCGCTGCCAAACTACAATCGACACGTTCTCAGGACAAGTTTTAAGTGAGACTAAGTTGACAGTCGATGCTCCTTTCTATTCTTGGAGTTATACTGACACTCTGCACCACTTCAATAATGATAAATACAAGTCAATTATCACAACAAACAGCCCAAAATGAAGGCGACAGAAGTAGAGCTGGGACGCTTCTGATAAAGCAAGTGGATCTAAAAGGTAAGTAGCCATGTAAACTGTAAAGAAGCCCACTCCCTCAGCAGTCATTTAAGTGAGCAAATTACAGAGTACAACACAAATGGAGCACCAACCTGAGAATGAGATGAGAATGTTTTAAGTGTCTAAAAAGCCTAACGGGACAAAGTTTAACAGCCTTGGCTGATTCTGCAGGGAGTGGGAGGATTTGTGCCGCCCAAACCGGCGAACTATGGTCTCACAACACGTGCACGTCACTGTTTTATCGTCTATAAAACCCGCAAAAAAAAAGGGAGAGAGAGAGGGAGAGGAAATAAAGCATGCTTTGGGTAAGTTTTCTTCCCAACATTTTCTAAAACTGAATTATATTGCATGTGTAGTCTCCAACCAGCTTCCATTAGTCCTGGAGATGGTTTCTGGCTCTTAGTGGAGAACTGTCAGATCCCAACCAGGATCCAGGTGAAGTTGGCTCAATATCGCACATGTAAACTAAACACTGGGCTGATGTTAATTTGAAAGATGTACTCATGTTTGCTTTTTAAAGAAACCTGGTGTAAAATTGGACAGTGACAGCATTTATGATCAGCATAAAATGACAGCCCTAAAGTTTGATAGAAAAACAAGGTACAACATTTAAAGCAGCAAGTCACATTTTCACAAAAAGACAGATGCTCATCTGACTTTCATTTTGACCTTTGAGATCAGAAAAACAAACCCCAAGAACGGTCAAGTTTTTCACCTTCAGGCAAACGGAAGAAAATTTTATCTTCTGCGTACCATAATGCACAAATTTACATGTTAAAAATAAAGAGACAATCAACAAAACAAAACCTGATATAAAAAAAGCAAACAGCTTTTGTTCCTCATAAAAAGTAAACAATTTACAAATGAAAACAATGACAAAAACAATATACAGACCACAGTTTGGTTTTCTGCAAGCAGGAAAGAAAATCTATCATTTCTCATCACAAAGTCAAAAACAGTGACATCATAGTTGAAAGAAAAAAATCCTTAAGAGGGTGACAAACAAAATTAAAAATAAAAAAGCTTAAGCCACACATGGCAATAGACTAGTTTTAAATCAAGAGCTTCAGGCCAAGTGGAGGATTACTCAGCCAGGGGGAGCTAATGAACCGAGGAGTCTTACCACCACATCATTCTACACCTACAAGCCTAATGGGTAGAAAGCTACAACGTCCACGTCACACAGGACGGTTACAGGTGAAGGGAAATGGGGGATGTTTTACTCATCCCTAACATCAATGAACCGATAAAAAAGTGGCTTCAGGCTGAAAAGAGGTTTGTTTCGACATTGAGGAACCTGGCCAAGCCCTACGTACCTAACCTCATTCTCCAAAACAAAGTCGCACAAGGCAGCACTTTGCCTTAAAAATTGACCCTTTGATGGATATACATAACAAACCCAGGAGCGTGGAGTCCGCTGAGATACGATAGCTGTGATAAAATTTCAGGTAGTGCAATGTCGCTACTTCATTGTCCAGTCGCTCTACCACAATCCACCAAACTGTCACTTCTGGAAGAAAAGAAGCAGCTGTGGTGCCAGGGACTAACATGGGTATGATAAAGCAACATTCCTGCCACTAAATATTTGGTTTTCTAAAACCAAGAGATTGCGCCGATTGAATAGAGACAACTGCAGCTTCATGTTGTCACCATGAACTGTCCGAACACAACTGGGGGACAATCGAGCGTGTCTCTTTGTTTCCCGCTGCTTTCAACATAGCTTTCATGTAGGTCAAACAAATCATTTTCAGTCACGAGGCATGTTCATATTTAAAACTCATACAGTTGCACATTCCATCTAACAAAATGTCTTTGCACTAAACAACATTCAAAGAAAACATGGCACAGTACAACTTTTTTTTTGTTTTTGTTTTGCCCCTATGTTTTGTACATGAAATACCAAATTATGTTTTGTTCATTGGTTAAAAGGGAGAAAAGAAACAGCAAACTGTTTTTCTTCCTAAGCTTTCTTTAAAAATGTAGCTGTATTCATATATAATATCTATATAGTTTTCCCATGTAATGTTTCTGTAAATTGTGCAAATTCAGCCGAGAGAGCAGAGAGGGCAGTTGATTACATTTATACAAAAATCATAAAAAAAACTTAATATGTTTGAAAGTATCACACCACAGAGCCTCTCTTCACTGGCTGATTGGTCCATGTTCCAACCGCTTCGTCATGGTAACGACTCCACGTACGAAGTTCCTTTCGAGGCTTCCACTGTTTCTTTCAGACTTCATCACAACAAAATCAAAAATAAGCAAACCACAAACACCAACATCCACAATAACCGAACGCTGTCTGCTGACATGTTCTCTGCGTGTGAAGATACCCAGAGTCCCAGTCTCTCACGCAGACACACACATACACACGTACGCACGCATGCGCCCATCTCTGCCAACCCCCCAATTTTGCAGTGTACTGCTTCAATTCTTTGCAGTTTGTCGTTCTGTTGGGGGTTGGAGTTTTGTTTGTTGTCGGGGTGAGAGGAGCAAGGGAGGGAGATGGATGAGGAGAAGCAGTGAAGGGGAGGTGGTAACGGGTCCTCAGCTGGTCAGAGCCATTGTGTCAATGACCTGCTCCAGTTTGCTCCTCAGTCTCTGTCTCCTCGCCTGTTCGTCTCGCTCCAAAGCCGACAAGATCTGGACATATACAAAGAGCGGAAAAAGTGACACATCAGTGAACTCTGACCTTTGTGACAAAAAGTTGAAAGAAGCAGTGTGAGGACTCAGACTGTAAATCCTACCCGATTAATGGACATTTAGTGTACAATGGCCCATTAACAGAATATGTCAACAATAAAAGACAGTTTTACCAAAAAAAGCATGGATTTCTGCATTCCATCTCTCTCTCTCTATATATATATATATATATACACACAGTGGTCCCTCGCTATAACGTGGTTCACCTTTTGCGGCCTCGCAGTTTCGCAGATTTTTTTAGTCCAATTTTGCATGCTTTTTTTTTTTTTTTTTTTAACAGCGCATTGTGTTCTGCGTCCTCATCAAGCAGGCCGGTCACGGCACTGTGAAGGCAGAGTATGCGCATTGTGTTCTGCGTGTCTGTTTATAAGAATCTTCTCGCCCAGAAGAAAAAAGAGCGCCAACAACTACCCATAACTCTGTTCTTCACTCGGAAAAAGACACCTGCACCAAGGTGTGACTCAGTGGAAAAAGGCGCAACAGCGGCGCGGCGCCATGACGAAGAGGCTCGATCAGAGGAACTGTGAAATACTGGTCAGTTACTATTAATAATTTCTTATGTGTCCAACCTTGTAGGTTGATCGTTAAGATTAAATTCATTAGTTCTAAAAGCCGTCATAATTATTTATAGGAAAACGTTGTATTTTTATTTCTCAAACAAATGTTTGGGCCTGAAAACAGGTTGGTGTTATTTTTTCTACTCAGGTTTGAACTTTGAGTGTTTACACATGAGAGAAAAGTGAGAAAATGTTAATGCCTGTTTGAGAAAAGTGTATAGTGAGGGGTTTTACAGCCTTAAAACGTCTAAAAAATAACGCTGACTACTCCACGGATTTGGCCTATTGCGGGTTATTTTTAGAACGTAAGTCCCGCGATATATATATATATATATATATATATACACCTACATACATACGAGGTCTGTGAGAAAAGTAACGGACCTTTTTATTTTTTTCAAAAACTATATGGATTTGATTCATATGTTTTTACGTCAGCCAAGCTTGAACCTTCGTGCACATGCGTGAGTTTTTCCACGCCTGTCGGTTGCGTCATTGACCTGTGGGCAGGCTTTGAGTGAGCACTGGTCCACCCCTCTCGTCGTTGTTTCATTGTGAGGAAATTTCCGTCGTGTGAAATTTCTCTGGTTATCACAAGAGCTGGACATCAGCCATTTTCCGGCAGATTTCATTTTTAACAAGAGATTTTGTCATGGAAAGCCGTGCGGAGGCTTCGCACGTCATGACCGATTCGCTGATGAAGCGAGACAAAGGAACACCTCCATTTCGGAGTGCCAGAGGACAAGTTGGGACATGCCCAGCTCTCCACAATTTCTCTTATACTCACTCGACTGGTAAGCACTGAAAGCCGAGATAGGCATGTGTGTAAGGGTGTTCAAATACTTATTTTCCTCACTGTATATGTGTGTGTGTGTGTGTGTGTGTAAACATAAAATGATGCCCATTCCCACTGGCTGCTACAGATATTTGTGTGATTAATTAGACACTTTCAGGTGATGAAGAATAGCTCCTCGTCTCTGTAACTCCATTCCTCCATTTACAGTGTTAACAGTGCAAAAATTGAAATAAATAAATAAAAATTAATCAGACTATAAGTGTTTTTAATTTTGCACATGGAATTATTATTATTAAATTATCTATAGCCAGTCACCAGGTGCTGCTCACCAAGCTAAAGAATTCTCACTCTAGCTGTCTCTCTACTAGTGGGGCAGGATAGCAAAACAATTGTTTATTTTGTGATAAAAGCATAGAATTTGGCACACATATTAATAAATGAATACATTAATTTCTAAATTAATAAAAAAAATTAACAAATGGAATAGTTTTGATTGTGTTGAATGCTTGGTCTCCAAAGTAAAGGTCAAACAAGGTTGACGTCCATTGGATTCTATGAAGTATGACATGTTACCCCATAACATGATAACTAAGCATGAAAGATGTTGCAAACTATTCCTTTTTAAAATTCTATTAATTCAACCAATAATTTGCATCATTTTTTTTTTTACCAAAATTGGAGCAACTTTAACTTTTGACCCCTGTACAAACTGAAACTGACCTTTGTCACCATTTTTGCAGTTTTTACCCCATAACTCCAGAACATTCAGTCATAGATAGTCCAAACTATACCTTTTTGGAATCATTATCAGACACATAATCAGACAAATAATGTGGTATATATTTTCAACATGATTGGAGCATTTTTAAATTTTGACCCCTGTGTAATTCTTTATTGACCCCTGTAGCTCATTAGAGGTCAGCTCCAGGATGGATCCAAATCTGAAAGTATAACCCCAGTTCCAATGAAGATGGGACTTTGTGTAAAATGTAAATAAAAACAGAATACAATGATTTGCAAATCCTCTTCAACCTATATTCAACTGAATACACCACAAAGACAAGATACTTAATTTTCAAACTGATAAACTTTATTGTTTTTGTGCAAATATTTGCTCATTTTGAATGGATGCCTGCAACACGTTTCAAAACAATTGGGACAGTGGTATGTTTACCACTGTGTTACATCACCTTTCCTTCTAACAACACTCAGTAAGTGTTTGGGAACTGAGGACACTAATTGTTGAAGCTTTGTAGGTGGAATTCTTTCCCATTCTTGCTTGATGTATGACTTCAGTTGTTCAACAGTCCGCTCTTCTTTCCGTGACAAAAACTCCTGTAACAGTGGAATGTGCCGTTCATTTCCAAACTGAACGCTGTGTTGATCCGGGACTTCGTCCGACTACCAGAGAAATTGCAGAAGACGTGGACATCAGCACTTTTTCAGCACATTGAGACAGACGTGCGGAGGAATTCGCGCATCGGGACGGAGCCGCATGGCGCAAAGCAACGCCGTGATGAAGCCTCACAGGACATGTTCTGGCATGTCCAGCTCATCCACAATTTCTCGGATAGTCACACGACTGAAAAGCCACCGAAAGCCGTCTGAAAGCCATCTGAAAGCTGTCCTGTGAGACCAACACGGAGGTGCTTTTGTCCCGCGCCATTTGCGGCTCTGTGGCGCATTCCTCCGCTCCTCTTTCCATGACAAAAACTCCTGTAACAGTGGAATGTGCCGAAAAAGTGCTGATGCCCACGTCTTCTGCCATTTCTGTGGTAGTTGCACGATGTCCCGGATCAACACAGCCTTCACTTTGGAAATGATCTGGTCATTTCAGCCTGTTGATCGCCGCTCAGAGTGTGACGCGCTCTCAGCCGCTGTGGGCGGTCTTTAAACCGGCTGTAGCACTCCTTAATCTGTGTGATCCCCATAAAATTGTCCCTGAAAGCCATCTGAATTTTCCGAATGGTGTCCACCTGGAGGTCTCTCACAGTTTCTGGAAAAATTTGATGCAGCAAAGCTCCAAATCGTTCAGACATTTTACTCGCAATAAAAATCCGACGAGGGGGGTGGACCACTGCTCACACAAAGCCTGCTCACAGGTGAATGACGCAACCGACAGGCGTGAAAAAACTCACGCATGCGCACGAAGGTTCAAACTTGGCTAATGCAATCACACGTGATTCAAATCCATATGGATTTTGCAAAAAATAAAAAGGTCGGATAGTTTTCTAACAGACCTCGTACATACCTTTGGAAAATAAACAGCTGTTAAAGTTCAGCTTTTTGTGATCTGTGCCTCTGCACAGCTTCTCCACGGCAGGGTTTGTTTTTAAACCCGTGTGTGTGTAATTTTTGCTCAGTTCATTTATATATTCTCATTTTTTATGGATGTTTTAAGGATATTTGACCGTTTATTTCATGTCATGATCTCATAAATTCAGTATACGACGTGCACATGGTGTGAACAGGTCGGTGCCATCAGAACCACACGTGTAGAGAAAGTACAGAGAGTAAAGGCAGCTCCAAGGTTTGGGTTTTTTTTTAAACATGTTCACTCGGGTTAAAATCCTCTCTCTCTGCTCCGTGCTCGCTGTCTTAAGTGCACTGATGGCTCACAGCAGAACGTAACATCTTGTGCCTCCGTTCAGGAATCTCACTCCCTCCCTCGCAGTCTGTAGCGAGTTGACCCCGCGCGTGCGCACGCACATACACACAACTCCTTCGGTAAACTACCCATTTTAAACGGCTTTGAATAAGACGGCCAGTGTTTTAATCAGCCGTCTTATTCAAAATTTGAACGTCCAAATGAGGGCAGGATGGCTGCCTAAAACTATGAACTGAGAGGAAAAATAAAGACTTAAATAAAATAAATGATTCATCAACTACTAAATTAGTTGTTAACAATTTCAATCATCAACGTAGTCGTGACTAGTCGACTAGACGTGGCAGCCCTACTTAAAACTGAAATGCATCCACAGCGGTGCCGTGGTACGTGGCTTTGGAACCAGAACCTCCTCACGCTCCGTGTTATTATCCGAGCCTTGGTAACCAACCAACCAAGACGAGGGGAAACACAGTGAGGTAGCGAGGCTGCGTGTGGCTGCTGCAGCACGATGACATCAGATTCTGAGTCATTTTATGCAACTTTATGGATAAAATAAGTAATTCACGGCAATCGCGATTATGAAAACTTTTCACGAATATGAAAAATAATCGCGATTGGCGAATATTGTAATAATTGTGACTGCCCTACTTACACACAGAAAATTCCCCAGATTCTCTGAATCTTCTGATTATATTATGGACTGTAGATGATAGAATCCATAAATTCCTTGCAACTGAATGTTGAGAAACATTGTTCTTAAACTGTTGGACTATTTTTTCATGCAGTTGTTCACAAAGAGTGATCTCACCCCATCTTTGCTTGTGAATGGCTGAGTCTTTGGGGATGCTCCTTTTATACCCATCATGACACTCACCTGTTTCCAATTAGGTGTTCTTTGAGCATTCATCAACTTTCCAGTTTTTTGTACCCCGTCCCACTTTTTTGAAATGTGTTGCAGGCATCCATTGCAAAATGAGCAAATATTTGCACAAAAACGTTTTTCAGTTTGAACACTGAATATCTTGTCGTTGTGATGTTTTCAATTGAATATAGCTTGAACAGGATTTGCAAATCATTGTATTCTGTTTTATTTACATTTTACACAACGTCCCGACTTCATTGGAATTGGGGTTGTAAATATTAGTTAATTTAGAATATGTGTACCAAATTCCATGCTTTTATCACAAAATGAACATTTTTTTAATGGAAATTTTAGCTAAGCTGCACCACTATACATATAATGTGGGGGAGGCAGCAGGAACCTCTGCTGTGTGTACTGCAAAAACACAAGATTTTACCAAGTATGTTTGTCTAATTTCTATTCAAAATATCTAATTACACTGCATGTAAGACAAAAGTTTCCTGCGATGGACTGGCCTGTCCAGGGTGTACCCTGCCTCGTGACCTATGACTGCTGGGATAGGCTCCAGTCTCCCCGTGACCCTTGACTGGAGTAAGCGGACACATAAAACAAATGAATGAATGAATGTGAGTCACCCTTCTGAAGTGTTTTTTGTCTGACATAGTGGTTCCCACTGTTACCTCACAGTGAGTCACTCCCAGGTTCACTTCAAACCTGGACCTTTCTGTGTGGAGTTTGAATGGGTTCATGTGGGTTCCCTCCAGGTGCTCCAGCTGCCTCCCACTTCCAAAAACATGCAGATTAGATGAACTGGTGACTCTAAACTGACTGTGGGCATGAGTGAAAGAGTGTTTGTTTCTATGTGTTGGCCCTGTGATAGACCAGTACCCTGTTGAAAGTGGACCCCATCTCACGTCCAGTAACTGCTGGGATAGGCTCCAGCTACCCCATGACCCTTAGTTGCAATAAGCAGGTACTGAATTAAATAAATAAAATAAAATACATAACAACAACAAAAGAAAAACAAAATCACAAATAAAATTTCAGTAAGATAAAAGGAGTTTTTAGATTGTACATCTAAAATCTTGATAACTGAAAGAATCTTGGAAGCATCTTGTTTTGAGTCATAACTCAAAGCAAACAAGCTTTTATGATTCATCATAAGATTTTTAAGCTGCTGTGTTATTTGTAAAAGATGTATCGCTTCCTAAGATAATACTGCGTTTTCCTTGCTTAATTTCGAAAGCTCATTTCAAGTAATCTTCAGTGAATTTCCACTTATTCCATTGGAAGATGTTTAATAGCTGAAAAGAAGAGCCTTTTTTACTAGTAAGTTACAAAAAAAGCCAATGGAACAAGTTAAAATTATAATAAAATAATAAAACAATAGAACTGCTTATTATATTTTTATTAAATGTATTTGATATTTTGTCTAAAAATTGTGCAAACTAGGTAAGATTTGGGGTTTTTGCGGTTTGAGAATATGATCTCTGGTGACACGGACAAAACTGAAAACCGTCTCCTTATGAGAGCATGTGGTAAAAGAACATCAGACGAACACAAGCAACAATCACGGCTAAACCACGAGCTGTAATCAAATTAAAATACTGGCAAAGTATCATGAAAAGTCTGACCTCATCCTTATACTTGACAATGTAGGAATAAATCTCGTGCAGAGCCGACATGCTGTTGAACTGGTTGGCGTGAAGGCGCGACTGCTCTGCTAGGTAGGCACTCATATCCTGGTCGCTGATGGCCGGCATTCTGGAGATGTCTGAGTAGTACCTGCAAAAACACACCCAAAACAAATTATGAATGCAAATTCAACAAGCCACAACTAAAGAACTTTATTGTGGTCACGCACCTCTCCACCCAGTTCTTGTAGTTGGGGATGTCTTTAGCATAGAGCAGCTTGTTTGAAGGAGAGTCCTTCCCTAGTTTATGTTCTGATGTTGAACAAGAGTCCATGAAGGTCTGGGCCACCACAGACAGGCAAGCGTCTGTAATGCTGTTTTTGTGGATGTCAAACACAAACTGGGGGTTCTTGATCACGTTCACCCAGAACCGCAGTGGAAGACTACAAGGATTGACATGAAAGATGGAGAGACACAAAATCCTAAAAGTTAGAAGGACTCAACAAGCTGCTCAGGTGCAGAGAGCGCTGCCGTGAATGAAGCTGCCCATGTGGCACTAAGCGAGAAGATGAAGTGATACAACACCTGAGTCAAGAGAAACCAAAAATAAAACGAAATGTGTGTCTGAGCGGCGCTTTACATTCTACTGCACTGCCTGTGAAAAAGTGTTGCAAGTGTGCAGCTCAGTGGAAAATCTTTTCAAATGATAATGAGATTTTAACAAGACTGCTGAAACACAAACAGACTAACGCTCACTCAGTGGGAAAGAAAAGACGGCCTTTTACAGAAACTTACCAGTTGCTCTTCCAAGTGTGCCGTACATCAGCGTCTGATATGGAGTGTTTGTCAGGCCTGTTCGTCCAAAAAGTCAAACATGTACTTGATGGCGAGTGGCAACGCGCTACCTCGGTGTGCTGTGCTAAAGATGGTCTCAAACAGGTCATCCACAAACTTCTGGAGGGTCCCCTGAAGACAACAAAATTAACCCAAGTTTATAAAGTCAACAAACATTAAACTGACCAACACGCAAATGACGTAACACCTCATCTGTGCATTAATTCTAAATGAAGTCAACCTGCAAGCAACCTTTCAATTTTGGTTTTGACCCAAATGTTTGACAACTGTGACTTAAGCCCCTTTCACACCGGGCCCACTTCGAGTTGCTTCCTGTGGGATCATGACGATGCATGAATGTCTGCGTCAGGTGCACACAGCAGGGGGCAGAGAGGAGGTGAGGACGCAGCCTGCAGGTTCTCCTCTGCACAGAGAAATCAGAGTGCACAGTTTGCCTGCAGCCAGACTGTGCACTCTGATTTCTCTTCTAGTTTATATTTGTTGTTGTGCTGAGCTCTGAGTTCTGTTATAGTTTATCTTTCTTCCTTTGACTGCGAGCTGCGTGCACGTGCGAACGAACCGTCCGTGAATAAATGAGTCTGGAGTTATACTTGATGTGGACGACAAATCGGATGTTGGCGTCCGATTTGCTTCGTCCTTTGCGTCCCTCGTGCTGTTCTGGTGTTGAGGTACATCGTCTTGGCACCGGGTTGCTCCACGTGGTGCCGTCATGATGCCGCCATGATGCAACTCGAAGTGCGCCGTGTGAAAGGGGCTTAGATGAGACACTGCAAAACATGTTCAGACTACAATAAATAAACACAAAGGGTCATTCAGAGTACAACACCCTCATCTCTCCGCAGGCTGTTTGCAAGGAGGGAACGTAATTAATCCCCCAACAGACACTTTCCACAAAGAGTTAAAAATTTTCAATGTTAACTGCCGCAGCGACAACAACAAACACAGATTTATTTTAACAATGAGAAAAAAAAACAGCGAGATGGATTATTTAAGTGCAATACCCAGTATAAATCAGATAAATGTGAATAATTGTTTGGCATTAAAGAGAGGAATAAGAGACAGTGTTACCAAAAAAAAGAAAGCAGACATTTGTAGCATTATCAGAGCTAAAGCTTCCTGCTTTAAGAGAATACTGTGCAAAACACTAAAACTGACAGTTTTTACATTCTGAGGGTGCATGTGCAATGGTGCATGAATATTGCATTAAATGTTGCAGGACTAAGCGTGAACTCCCAACTCCTGTACTGGAATTGGGTGCAAAGACATCAAATGCATGTTGCAGCCTTATTCCAAAATGGATTAAATCCATTTTTTCTACTCAAAATTCTACAAACAATCCCCATAATGACAATGCGAAAAAAGTTTTATTTTTGGTTTTTTTTTTTAGATTTTTTGCAAATTTGTCAAAAATAAAAAACTAAGAAATCACGTGTACATAAGTATTCACAGCCTTTGCCATGAAGCTCAAAACTGTACTCTTTCCCATATAAAGAATTCAATCAAATTTAAGTTGTTTGAGTATTGCTGCAACATTGTTTCATATCACACAACGCTGAAGACAGAAAATCCTCAACAATTCCTGTGAAGCTCAAGTGATTTTGTATGTCCTATGAGCTTTTAATACAGTTTTCCTCTTTTCCCGTATTCAAGTCACTTTATACATGATCTCATTTAAACCTGCTGGAACTTGCAGTTTTTTTTTTTTTTTTTTGGTTCAGTCACAAATCAATCTAGTGAACACACAAAGCTGTGGGGGCTGTAACAGAACAAACTGCAGGGCTCCAAGTCACCCCATTGTCTTCCCCTGGCTGGCATGATGATTATCTCACAATCCAGGCAGCCCTGATGTTACCTTGCGTTTCTGTACCTGGAGCTCCAACACTGGAAATGTGGAGCTAATGAGTGAAACATCAGGGAAGAGGAAGCATCAGGGTGAGCACAATCACCAAGCTTGTTAGCACAAATGACAGCAAAAAGACCAACAGGGATGGTAGCCTAAATAAGCAATGATAGGACACGTTTATGTGCACAATCATTTGTGTGTGTTTTGTGTGAGACGATAAAGAACAACTTGCATTCGTTCACGAGTCAAACTCCCAAACACACAAAATAGCACATTTCTCATTATGAAAGTTAATGCTGGCAATTTAATATTTTAAGGAAGTGGAAATGCTAATGTGATTTATCTTGAATCTAATCAACTTGTGCATAATGAAGTAGAGTAGATGTGTTTTGTGTTGTACAGAGCAAATGATAATTTGTCTGCCACCTCGTTATATATCCTGACCTGCACAGAAGTCCACACTGTTAATGCTGACTCCCCTTTTAGATGGACTCAAGTCTCCCAATTTCACCAAACGTCAGATGCCATATTCTTTATTTGAGTTTCTGGACCATTCTACACAAAACTCTATCACACTGGTAAGAGAATGTGCCACAATTTTACTTTGAGTGTTGGTTTTAAGATATTTTTGTTGTTAAAAAAAATGTATAGATGTGAATTATTCAAGAAAGTAAAAACTAATTATTTACAGAAAACTTTTTAGGAATAAGGGTCCATTTGGAAGTGGTCTGCACACATTTGATGGTACATGTACTGAATGAAAACAGGTTTTGACCTCAAGAAACTAAAATCTGAACACAAAGAGAAATCGCCATTCAGTTTGTTTTGTTTTGCTTTAACTTCTCAACAAATTTTAATTACTGTGTAGTCAAAATAATGTTTCCTGTTGGACCAGCGATTCCTTTCTTTATTGGACACTGAACAAAACATCAAGTCGCTTTTAAGTCTGAGTGTGAAGTTCCCACAGTCAGGGATGATTTAGGTGTGCCATATCATCTTACTGCATTTGGTACACTATGTTTTATCAAGCCTAAAGTCAACAACGGCCATCTACAGAAGAACTTCATGCTCTCATCTGCTGGTAATTCTTTGGAGATGTTGATTTCCCTTTTCCAGTAGGACCTTGGCATCTACCCATAGTACAGCTACTAGAAACTGTTACTGACCATGGTATTGCTATACTTGACTGGCCAGCCGACATGTCTCGACCTGAACCCCAGAATATCTATGCAGCATTATCAAGAGGAAGACAAGATATACCAAACCCTAACTATAATCAAAGCAACCTGGGCTTCCATAACACATCAGCAGTGCCACAGGCTGATCACCTCATGCCACACCACCATGATGCAGAATCATGCAAAGGGAGCCCCAACCAATGACTGAGTGCATAACAATGAAATACTTTTCAGTAGTAAGCCCTGTATTATAACCCCCCCCCAAAAACGTCTATGTTTTGAGATATACATCTTTTTTTTATTTGTTGTTGTCACTGTAGGACATACTTATCAAAATTAAAATGCTTGAAAACTTTTAGTTTATGTCGCAATGAATCTATAATATATAAAATTTTCACTTTATGAATAGGTACCCTGACAAAAGAATCGGTTTTTCATTCCATTCAAATTTTTGAGGTGCACCTGTAGAAGTCATTCCTCATCCCTCAAACCATCACACCTCTTTTTTGTTTTGCAAACATCTACTTATGCTTTCCTAAGAATGTCAACAAGATACGGAGTGTGAACAGTGTGGTATGAAGAACAGTGTAATTTGGTGAAAGCTGAATGCAGGATAAAGCCCTGAACCTATAAGCCCCGAGGACACCGACAGAGGGACCAGATACACCAACCAAACAACTCAATAGTCAAAGGTCAGCCTCTCTAACTTAAGACACTGGACACTCATTCCTGTGCCATATGGTTTCCCTGTGCAAAAGGTTATGAAAATGTTAATGAGCTTTGAGACGACACAAAAGGTCAGTAAGGACTACTGGTGGAATGGGCTACATGCCAAGGATGTGGTGAGTGTGGAGTGTTTTTGGCTATAGTGTGGAGTTAAATAGTGGCTGTTGTGCATGTGTGAAAAAAGGCCAAACATTGACTGTTAGAGTACAAACCATCGTGTCTCTGGTAAGGGTACTACCTCACTGGGCAGCAACAGCCTGCAAATGGCAACTGCGAGAAAAATCGCTTCATTTCGCACAAGGTTCACTGAGTGGCGCTCTTCCCTCGCTTCACTTGCAGGACATTGCAAGTGTCACACCTGGATTTTGAACTGTTCAAAGTTGGCGAGGTGACAAGGCTCCTCCCAGTATGCTCCCAGAACTGTCACAGTAGTGCTCTCTGGGACTCCTAATGTGAGACATTTGTGAGAGAACTGTGGGAGGGGTGATACACACACAAGCTGCTGGGAAGCACACCAAAATAGCCTTATTCCAAAATAGATATAATTCTTTTTTTCCCCCTCAAAATTCTATACACAATACCAGATAATGGCAATGGAGAACGTTTTTTTTAATTAAAAACAAAATTTAGCTCAGGTGCATTATGTTTCCACTGATCAGCCTTGAGATGTTTCTATAGCTTAATTGGAGTTTGCATGGAGTAAATTCAGTTGCTTGGACATGATTTAGAAAGGCACACATCCATCTACATATAAGGTCCCACAGTTGACAGTGCATGTCAGAGTACAAACCAAGCATGAAGTCAAAGGAATTGTCTGTAGACCTCTCAGACAGGATTGTCTTGAGGTACAAATCAGAATCAGAATTACTTTTATTGTCATTGTAATTTACATCGCAACAAGATTTGAGTGCAACTCTAAGGGCCCTGTCCCACTGGCGTTTAGGAGGATTTGCGGATGGAATGCGCACAAAAGTGGCCCACATCCGCCAAACAACCGCAATAACCGTGTAACATTCCTGTATGAGTCAGCCGCCATCTGAACACGTCCGTGATCATCTGCAGAGGCACGCATGTCCGCAGTCAGGATTTTTTGAGCGGCTCAAAAATCCTGCTGCGGATGAGACTCCGCATCAATGCCTGAACACATACTGAAGACATACGAAGGACATACGCAACGAACGCGCCGCCTATCCCCTGTCATCCGCTGACATCCGCAACCGCACGGGTTGGCGCGGTAGTGACGGCGGACCGGAGACAGATATGACGCTGTGCCCAGCACGGCACCATCCCGGTCGCACATGGTATGTCGCGCATGCAGACAGAGTGGGCATGGATGAAGCGAGTGCATCATGGCTGCTGTGCCCCCTCATGGGGGGTGCCTCCGCGGGTCGCCGTCGATTCTGTTCCCTGTTATAACGCTTTTTCTTCCCCTATGTATTCGCTGCCCACCCGGGACATTTGTCATTTCCGCCCACCTTTGTTGCGGACGCTCAGCTTTTGTCCTCCTCATTTCATGCGCAAATCCTCCTAAACGGACAGTGGGTACCAGGGCCCTAAAAGGCACTTTTCCAAGGTGCGAGTGATGAAATTTAACAAAATAAAATTCTTTAAATATATGTACAACTAAATAAAATGTGGACAAAATGTAAAATGAGATTATGTACAACTGTGGAACTGATACTGCATGGGAAAATATTGCAATGGGTACAGATATGCACAAGAAACTTTGAAAAGTGCTATAATGTGGTTTGTTATTGTTCAGTGCAGTGATTGATATGGGAAGAAGCTGTCACTGAGTCTGTTGTCCGAGTTTTGACCGTCGGCCCTGAGGGTAGAGGTCAAGCAGGTGGTTGCGTCTTTGATGATGGTGGCAGCTCTGCTGATGTAGTGACAGCTGGCAATGTCCTCCAGGTGGTCAAAGAGCAGCCAGTGATCCTCTGGGCCGTGTTGCATCACCCTCTGCAGTGCTCTCCTGTCTGCTGTTGAGCACCCCGTACCACGCTGTAATGCAGTAGTCAGGATGCTCTCGATGGTGGCTCTTAGAACACCCCAGCTCTTTTCCTCCAGATTGTTCCTCCTGAGCACCCTCAGGAAGTGGAGTCGCTGCTGAGCTTTCTTCCACCCACTGTGGTGTTGGCAGTCCAGGAGAGGCTGTTAGAGAGCTGCACTCCCAGGAACCTGATGGAGCTGACCCTTTCCACACAGTCCCCATGGATGTAGAGCGGGGCTGGGTGAGCCCTACCGTTTCTGAAGTTTAGGATTATTTCTTTTGTTTTTGTGGTGTTCAGCGACAGGTTGATACTTGAACACCACCCTGTCAGTCAGTTGACCTCATCTCTGGAATCAAACTCAGCCCCCCTGAGATGAGCCCAACCACGGTGGTATCATCTGCAAACTTTATGATGGTGTTTGAGAGATGGGTCGGAGAGCAGTCGTGAGATAAAGAGGTAAACAGGAAGGGGCTCAATACACAGCCTTGAAGGGAACTGGTACTGAGTGTGATGGTGGAGGAAAGGTGGGGGCCAAGTTTCACAGACTGTGGGTGGTTCGTGAGGAAGTCCTTGATTCACTGGCAGATGGGGGTTGAGATGCCCAGATGTGTCAGTTTCTGGACCAGGATGTCTGGGATGATGTGGTTGAAGGCTGAGCTGAAGTCCAGGAAGAGCATCCTCACATAGCTCCCCGGGTGCTCCAGGTGGCTCAGTGCGATGTGGAGCGCTGTGGTGATAGCGTCCTCTGTGGAGCGGTTTGCCCTGTAGGCAGACTGGTGGGGGTCCAGAGTGGGAGGCAGACAGGCCCTGATGTACTGACAGACCAGTCTTTCAAAGCACTTCATGACCACAGGTGTAAGTGCAACAGGCCTGTAGTCATTTATACTCTCCACTGCTGGCTTCTTTTGGACTGGGATGATGCTGGAAGATTTGAGGCAGAGTGGAATGATGGCCTGCGACAGAGATAGGTTAAAGATACAGGTGAAAACTCCAGCCAGTTGGTCAGCACACGCTTTGAGTACCTTGCCAGGTAAACCATCGGGGCCAGCCGCCTTCCTGGGGTTCAACGCCTTCAGCACACGTCTCACTTCGTGCTCCTGGAGTGTTAGTGTGCTAGTGGTGGAGGGTGGTGGGTGTGGAGTTGCTGCTGGTCTGTCTGCTTCGAAGTGGGCAAAGAAGCGGTTTAGCTCCTCTGCCAGTGAGGCGTCAGACCTAGCATTTCCTGGGTTGCTGCTTCTGTAGTTGGTTATATGATTTATTCCCTGCCACATCTTTCTGGGGTCATTCACAGCGAAGTGGTCCTCTATCTTTTTCTTGTAGGCAGCTTTGGCCTCCCTGATGCCTCTTTTCAGGTCGGACCTGGCCACGCTGTACAGGGCCCTGTCCCCTGATTTCAAGGCGGTGTTTTGGCTTTTTAATATGGACTGGACTACGCTGTTCATCCAGGGTTTCTGGTTTGGAAAAACCCTGACCCTTTTGTTGACGGTGACAGTGCAACACAGTTCTTAATGTAAGAGAGTACAGTGTCAGTGTACTCCTGCAGGTTGTGGCTGGAAAATAAATACCATACAGTCCGTGAGAAGCAGTCCTGTAGCTGGGAGAGGGCTCCCTCAGGACAGGTTTGGATTGTCTTCCGTTGTGGCTTTGTCTGCCTCAGCAGGAGGATGTAGGTGGGGGGTGAGGGACAGGCAGAGATGGTCAGATCCAGCAAGATGGGGGAGGGGAGTGACTTTGTACGCATGTTTTACATTTGTGTAAACATGGTCCAAAGTATTGTCCCCTCTGGTGGCACACTTCACGTACTGGACGAACTTAGGGAGCACAGTCTTTAAACATGACTGGTTGAAGTCACCAGCAACAATACAGACGCCATCCGGATGGGCCAGCTGCTGTTTATTTACGCAGGCAAGCAAGAGGCTAAGGGCCATGCTAATGTTAGCATCGGGTGGGATGTAAACAGCAAACACAATGACTACTGTGAACTCCCTTGGGAGATTAAAAAGGTCTGCACGAGACTGCCAGCACCTCTAACCTCAGGAGAACAGTGAGAGTCAATGATCCTGCTTGTCATGCCTGGCTCAGTTCCAGGCTTCAGTCCTTATTTTCCCTCTTTATTTGGTTCTGCTCCTTCTGTCCCAGCCTTGTTTTATTAATTGTTACTTTCATCATGTGTTTTTCTATGTTCTATTTTTTTGCTTTGTTACTTTCTTTCTTTGTTACTCTTAGACTTGGCCATGTTTCAGTTCTGTTCTTGTTTGTTCTATCAGTCTGTGTTTTCATGGTTTATCATTTAGTTATTGTTTGCCTATTTTTGGTGTTTTCATTTCTGTTATATGTAGTACTGTGATGTCAGGTTTTGTAATCACTTAGTTTCTGTTTTTCTTATAGTTTTGTCTGTCTGTTCCGGTTTAGTTTTGTAGTAGTGTTTAATTTCCCATTATTCTGTTTATCAGGTTCTGGTTTGCTTTTCAGTCCTGTTCAAGTATAGATTCGTGTTCATGTTTTCTTTGTATGATCTTTAGTTGTCATGTCTGTAATCTCTTCACTGCTCACTTGCACCTGCCTGTCATTCTCTCTTCATCTGCACTTCTCTCAGGTCTCTAAGTAGTCATGTCCAGTTTCATTTTTATCACAGTCTTCTTCTGATCACTGCACTCTCTTTCTGCACCTGCACTTTCTCATCGCTGTTGGCCACGCCCCATTCGTCTGTCATTTGTCACTGCCTTTTTGCATCTCTTTTGCCTCTTAGTTTTCACCTGACCACGCCCCCTTCCAGGCCCTTCCTCCACCACGTGCACCTCATTATCCTATTATCACCTGTTATTTAAATTGCTTCAGTTCACTTCCTCCCTGCTCGTTTGTTGAGTTCACTCACTTACCAGCACTTTGTCTCGTCCTGTTTTTGCCAAGCCGTGTTTTTGAGACTGCTCTGTGTACTTGACTATCTACAGGAAGTAAAAGTCGTAACAAGGTTTCCGTCGGTGAACCTGCGGAAGGATCATTGCGCCGAGAAGACGATCAAACTTGACTATCTACAGGAAGTAAAAGTCGTAACAAGGTTTCCGTAGGTGAACCTGCGGAAGGATCATTGACGTCAATGATCCTTCCGCAGGTTCACCTACGGAAACCTTGTTAGGACTTTTACTTCCTCTAGATAGTCTAGTTTGATCGTCTTCTCCTGCTTTTTGCCTCAGCCCTGATAACTCTGTTCGCTCGTGTACTGCCCCTGCTTGTTTTTGACCACGTCCTCTGTCTTGTCCCTGCCTGGTACCTTTGCTCCGTGGACTGCCTTCCTGTTACTGAACCCAGACCTGAATTAAACCATCCTTTAATCATACGTCCTGTTGTGAGCCTGCATTTGTGTCCAGCCTCTGTCTGTGCCTCGCCTCTGCTCAGCCCTGTCACTGCTGCTACAGCACCACTCACAGTTCACATAAACACAGAGCCCCCACCTCTGCTCTTACCTGAATCTCTGATTCTGTCCTGCCGGTGTAGTGCGTGGCCTGCTAGCTCAACTGCAGCATCGGGGATCAGCGGGTGAAGCCACGTCTCTGTGATGAAAATATTGCTGCAGTTCTGTATAAAACTGTTTGTAGCCATCTGTAGCTCCAATTCATCTATTTTGCGGATGCTAGATCTAGCATTGGAGAGGAAGAGGCTCGGTAATGCTGGCCTGTGAGGTTGTTTACGTAGCGTAGCATAGCATCAGAACCTGACCGACATCCATGCTTCTGTTTCCTGTCTCTGAGCCGCCTTCTCAGCCTGCTGGGCAGGCTGGTAATCCATGGAGAACCCGATGTTTGCGCTATATCCTCCGGGATGTTGTGGTACTGGTGGAATTCGCTAGTAACCAACAATTTGTACCTCAGACCAAGGTCAATAAGGTTCTGACGGCTGACTGAACTGTGGGTCACTTACAAAACTCGAAGAATATACATGAAAAAATAAAAACAATCACCAAATTGGAGAGCGAAAAGCCGCTGCACTCGTGCGCGCCGCCATCTTGCGTTTTTCTAGGAAAGGGTACAGAAACAGTTCTACTGCTTTGAAAGCCCCAAAGAGCAGTGGCCTCCATCATCTGTAAATGGAAAAGGTTGGTATCCACCAAGACTCTTCCTAGAGCTAGCAACCCGTCTAAACTGAGCGATCAGAGGAGAAGGGCGTTAGCCAGGGAGGTGACCAAGAACCCGATAAGTCACTCTGTCAGAGCTCCAGCATTCCTCTGTGGAGAGATGAGGAACAACCATCTGTGCAGCAATCCACCAATTAGGCCTGTATGGTACAGTTGTCAGACGGAAGCCACTCCTTAGTAAAAGGCACATGGCAGCCTACCTGGAATGTGCCAAAAGGCACATGAAGGACTCTCAGACCATGAGAAACAAAATTCTCTGGTCTGATGAGACAAAGATCGAATTCTACGGCGTGAATGCCTGGTGTCATCTTTGAAGGAAACCAGGCACCATCCCTACAGTGAAGCATGGTGGTGGCGGCTTCATGCTGTGGGGATGTTTTTCAGCAGTAGGAACTGGGAGACTAGCCAGGATTGAGGGAAAGATGAATGCAGCAATGTACAGAAACATCCTGGATAAAAACCTGCTTCAGAGTGCCCTTGAGCTCAGACTGGGGCGACTGTTGATCTTTCAGCAGGATAATGAACCTAAACAACACAGCCAAGATATCAAAGGAGTGGCTTCAGAACAACTCTGTGAATGTCCTTGAGTGACCCAACCAGAGCCCAGACCTGAATTAGATTGAACATCTCTGGAGAGTTCTAAAAACGGCTGTGCACCGATGCTCCCTATCCAACCTGATAGAGCTACAAAGAGGAATGGGCAAAACTGCCCAAAGATAGGTGCACTAAGCTTGTGGCATCATATTCAAGAAGACTTCAGGCTGTAATTGCTGCCAAAGATACATCAACAAAGTATTGAGCAAAGGCTGTGAATATTTATGCACATGTGATTTCTTAGTTTAATTTTGAATAAATTTGCAAGTTTCAAAAAGTTTCTTCATGTCATTATGGGGTTGTGAGTAGAATTTTGAGGGAAAAAATGAATTTACTACATTTTGGAATAAGGCTGTAACATAAAATGTGCAAAAAGTCGGAGAGGAAGAGCTGCTTATGGAAGTGGACGAGCTGCTGCCAGCCTGACTACATTTGCAGTGGACATCAGGACTCCCATTTGAGCTTCCTGGACTTATTCATTTAACGTTTTCTTGTTTGTTTTTTAATTGAGGAGCACAATTCCACAGGAATGGAGCGCATAGTGCTGTGTCATTTTAAATCTTTTTTATCTGGAGTGCTTTTCCTCTCTCCTTCTGATCTGACCATTCAAATGTGCTGTGGAGACCATGAGTGAAAAAAAAAAAAAAAAAAAAAAACAAAGGACAGCTGAAAGGACTTACAGTGTTTTTGCCAAATAAATCAAACGACGCACACCCCCAAAGCCCTGCTAGATATCACTGTATCACAGAGAAAAGGCTGGTCCAGTGCGTGAATGAGTGCTACACATGGATCTCGAAGCAGAGGAGAAAAGGATCATATAAGTGGGAATTGTACTGGACATGGAAGACAGTAGATCCAGCAGGGACATCATTCAAGTCATCATGCAAGTCGGTGAGTGCACTATATACACTTTCATTCCAGTACCTACACCCCCCATCCCCATGGAGCTACGCTAGACTTATTATTATTATTATTATTATTATTTTATTTTGTCTTTACTGGGTACAGTTAGGGGAATTTCCACAGTCTATTCACATGAATAACAGCTGAACACAATGTGAGCAAACATATTTCAGCTGACAGTGGCCACTTCAGTGAGATACCAAGTGCAAAATTGTCGCTCATTTGCATGTTTCATTGCTAATTTGCATCTCAAACTGTTCTCCAAAAGCCACATCCAGTGAGATACTACCATAAGGGAAGAAACTAGTCTCACAGAGAAGGAATGTGCTGTGGTATGTTAGTGCCACCACTGGCGGGTTATACTCGCCACACACAGAAACGCCTGCACTTACCACCAATACCTGTGACTGCTGCAGTGTGACGTTCATTGGTGTTTAATATAGTGCAACATCTGCTGCTTCCTGGCCAATGTTCTATCAACTTGGTCTTTGTTTTCTTCCATTTTATCACGGATTTGGAGTTTCTGAACAACCCGGTGCTCTCCAGCCACACAGACGGCACAGATAAAACACAGACAGCATGTGCATGGTGAGTTAGTGGAGCGTATGGAGAGGCTGTGTGATGACTGAAGCTGACTGCTGACTGTCAGAAACTGTGTGCTGTTTTGTGATATGTTTGGAGTGGACACTGGTGAGTAAGTGTCACGCCCATACATACTGTATGAGAGGGGCTTTATAACTTAAATTTTAATTACAGTACTAAATATAAATCAAGTCAATACCTTTGTGGCAAGTAGTCTGGTTAAGTAGATCTCGGACACCATTTTGCTCCCTCTGTCCCCCTCCCGCTGGTCTGAGTGGTCGTGGTTCTTGACCAGATGCCACAGTTTGGTGCCACTCTCAAGATCAGGCGTGATCATGGGAGTTCGAGAACGTAAGCTGTCTGGACTGCTGGCTGTTCGTAACATGCTCTCTGCAAAAAAAAAATGGAAGACGTGGTAATGGACAAAAATAACAGTAAAAAGTGAGAGACAAAGTGGGTCATACTTCTGTTCTTAAATAAACCCTGATTCTGTAAATCTTCTTTCTTCTAAAATTATTTTTGGATTTCAAAAGAAAAGTTTCCTTTTGAACAACAATTTGCAAGATAAGAGGGAAACTGCACTTATTTTAAAAACTAACCAGCAACACAAAAAGCTCAGAATGTGTGTATCATGAAATGCAGTTCAGGAATTTTAGGAATTTTCACTTAAACACCACTTTATTTAACACAAATATGCAACACTAACACTATGGCTTTAGTTTTAAAAATGATTTTTAAAACATTTACAGTCCATCAACTCTGTGATTGTGAGCGAGAAAATGTCACATCAACATTTTCTTGGAGCACTTCACCGTGACAATGTCACATACCGTTTCCAGCACTTTAATCAGGTTTGAAGAGGTTGCTGTCATTGACATAGTTATGCTGAATCTGTGGGCTAGCAACCTCAACTAGTGTTAGGAAAATGTGTCACTTTCATGTTTCTCAGTTTACTCCACTTAACTGTTTCAACTTTTGTCTGTTTGCTTTTTAAAGCTAAACATGAGACATAACTTCTGAGTTACATATGTTTTGAGTTTGAGTTATGTATATATGTGTGTAGTTGTCACATATACAGTAGTGCTGTAGAGGTGGCTCAAGCATATGCCATCTGCGAGTTGGATGAGGTGCTGCACAGCCAATTAGCCGAGATAAAAGGCACATTAAACAACCGATAAATCCTGTTTTGTTGTTGTTACCCAGACAAGAATGGGACGGGGCAAGAATTCAACTAAAACATTAAAAACACAAACGATAGGGCACCACAGTCTCGTTTGAACCCTGCGTGATATCGCGGGATCTGACCACTTATGGGGACCTCCGCTGCCATGGTGCAATATATATACAGCATAACTTCACACGTAAAATGGTGTACTCTTTTGTTTTCGGCTGCTATCACCGAAGCAGTTGCAAAAAGTATATTTTTTGGGCTCCCAGTGGAGAAGGGAAGATGAGGCAGATGGGAGACGTTGTGTCTTTAAGTGTTAGCCGACACAGCTAACCAGAGTAGCTGTGTTCTGTCGCCTGCAAAACCGCCTCAACATGTCTGTGCTTCGGGTCATAAACAAACCATAACACACGCCCACTTTCCCAACGCATCATCACTTTTTCTTTGCATTTTCACTTTGTGTGTAATTTGCCCAAAACCTCAGAAAAAATGTTGTCTTTTTCCCTGGAAGTTGAGAAGTTACATCATATGCATCATATTTTACCCCTTTAGCGCATGCCCTCAAACGAGACTGCAGAGCCCAATTAAGGAAGTTATTTTCAAACTGTGTTAAAGAAGCAAAACTGAAATACTGTATTTTACATTCAATCATCAATGAGTGCCAGCTGAGATTTGGTAGAACTGCCAACGAAATATCCAGTGCATCATTTCTTATGTACATTTAGATTTTTTGGGTCTAACAGGCCACTACAAAGTGCCACTTTTTAGTTTCAGTGTGTCCTGATCAAACTGTCAATGAGAGACAAATTAAATCACTGTAAGAAGACAAACGTGTGAAAAGGAAATCTGGGGCAATTGAAGACCGCCAAATCTACCAGAGCCTTTAAGAGCATCTTTGAAAGGCAACAACATCATTGACTTACATGTCACTCTTTTATGACAAAATAAATTTGCCTGTCACTCTTTTTTACTTCTTCACTCCCTTTGTTAGACAGTGATTCCTGATTTTGTGACACAGAGTGTTATGCTTGCAGTCTGAAAGAATGTCACTTCTGTGACAAAACAGGAAAAGACTAAGAGGTTCAAAATGTCAAGAGAATGTGTGGACCGGCACCAGGCAGGGAAGTACACAATCAATATGAGAGGATTGTCTGTCTGTGCATGTGAGCATTGTAAAGGTGGAATTAATTAGCACCTTTGGAAGTATTTGAATTCTATAAAAAAAATATTTAAAATATGCAGATTCAAATGATGCATTTTAAAGTGTTAAAGCACACCATCTTGCCATCCACCATCCTGCACGTAACCAGGTTTAATGTTTCAGCACGTACAAAAAGCGTGACACTGCAGCCACATATGGCTTCCACAGGCAGAAATATTTAAAGGACATGTCGCATGTGTTTCAACATCCCAGTTAGCAACACAACATTTGTGCACATGCGCTCTTAATTAGTGGTTTCTGATGTTTTTTATTCCTCTCCCGAAGCGAGGAAACAGGTGCTTTTCCAGGAAACATCACTCTGCAATTCTCTGCGTGTGACGTAGTTAAGAGCAAAACAGAAACATCCCAGACAGAGACAGATAGAGCAAAAAGAATGAGGTTATGTCCGATAACGAAGCTTCTGAGCTTTTCTTTGAAAGCAGTGGCTTGGATTTACAGAGGAGACGACACACTTCACCCCAAAACTCTTAACTTTTTCAGAGTCTGTCGGATTTTGGAACTTAAAGAGGCGTAATGCTGCCATTTGTGTCACACTTGCTGGTTTACTGCTGCAGACATGCCTGGACACGCAGATATGTCTCGTACTGGAAAAATTCAGAAGACGCCATTTTCAGGAGCTAATGGACTCTCTAATGTGCCACAATTCTGACAGAAGCTGAGTTGAAGGCAGAGCTGCCATCAGACATTATGCGTGCATGCAAGTGCGATCAGAATCCGAGAGTGAGTGGACCTGGACATTATTCGCTGGCCGAGTGAAAATTGAAAATGATCTCTGGGTGTGCATCCATGAGGACGAGTGGACCGTTCCATGGCTGGCGATCGCAACTGCGATTGCGCATCTGTGACGTGTGCGTGGGGGCTTGTTTTTGTTGTGGACTAATTTGGAAATCTTTATACTGGGGTGAGTTAATGGACATGGAAAGTCTCTGTGATAACACAGATACATATATTTATTAGATTTTTCACAGTTATGTACAACACTTATTAGCGTTTTTAACAGGCTGCATTTATGACTAATTGCCGCAGGTGCACAAACCTTCTCACAGCTGATGCTTTTACCGTGACTGCATCAAAATGAACAGTTATCACTTAAAAACGAGTCGTCATAATACAACATCACACTTGTGTAAACTCTGGAATTAATCTGTGCCTCAGCTCATTGAAGCGCACGCTGGGACGCTTCTAGTAAGTATGTCACCTGTCGGAAACACCCGAGTACTCATGAGTACTTTGTTTTTGGAAGGCTCTGTACCGGTGTGCTGCGAATGCCATATACTTTGAAACCGGTCACGCCAGTGCACAAAGTAATCCCGGTGGTCACTAACATGCGACATGTCCTTTAAAAATAATCACACCAGAGGAGGAACAAGGCACCTTGAAGCCGATCTTTTGGTGATAAATAAAAAACAGCTTTGTGAACACAAAATTCATGTTCATTGGAAAAACTACAGGTACTAACATGTAAGACCCCAGAAACTGAAGCAGTTTTTTTTCTTGTTGTCAAAACTGCTCTAACCAAACCTAGGTACATTTTCTATCCTATTAATTAACTTGTAATGTTATTAGCAGATTAATGTCAGATATGACAAACTAGTTGTGCTGCACGGTATACATTAGGCTATAGTCCTGACTGTATGATCCCTGGTCAGGACTAGTACAAGAGGAAGACTGCATCATGATCATGTCATGGAGAATGGAGAATCACTTGCTGTAGGTAAATCATGTTTCAAAGCTGTCAGAGTCACACTTGTGGTATACAGCTGATGTGTATTTCCAGTACCAGCACAATTATTTGATTTTTAATGAAAACTTTTAAGAAGAAACAGATCTATGCACGCACGCACGCACGCACACACACATACACACACACACACACACACACCTTCTTTCGTACCGTATCTGCTGAGGGACTTGGTAAAAGTGGAGGAGTTGGAGATGTTGTAGGCCGAGTTCTGCTTAGGCACCAATGCAATCACAGAACCGTCTGTCACCTACAACAGGATTATAAAGCTATTACAACTAAAACAAAGATTAAAGATTACATTGCTAGTTAAGGGTTGCACAATCAATCATCTGATTTTACTGCTCCACAATGACGTTGGCTAGTATCATGTGATTATGGCATGCTGTCTGCCGCACTGTAGTATCAGCGGTGCTCGGTTAGACTCGTCCCTACTCTGCAGGACTTTCCCCAGCATGGGAGTCAGACATAATCACATATGAGAGGCCAGAGGGCAGCCATGCCAGAGACTGAACACAAGCTGTTGCACATCTGCTACCACACTGCGAATGTGCACAGCTGGGCTTGTGGTGTTCACCACTATGGGCAATAAAAGCAAAAGGTGGACTGGACTATGACTGCAAAGAAATGCTGGTGTCACATAGTACAGCCAACAGGATGTGAGACTACAATCAGGATGTAACCGCCAACGTCACACACCCTTGGTGCATGTGGTGCACGGTTAATGTGTGGTCTGGATATGGGATGGTAACCTGGTTTTTCAGGTTACTATGTTTTCTGCTGTTTTTCAGAACAACAGGAAATAAATGACTGTTGGTTGGGCCGGAAAAAGGCAATAAGTGTACTCTTACGTCTTCTGCCTCTGAATTTCACACAAAGCATTCCCATCGATTATTATGATCACTTTTACCGGCATTTCAATCATTTCATTGTGTTTTCACACTTAAATGGAACATGCAGCACACAATTGCTGTAGGTCGTTTCTACTTGTTTCTGTAAAAGATGTGTTATGAGCTGGCATCATGCTTCAAGAGACTCAGGATTCAACGTTTTATTGTAATATGTACAGAGTACATTGAGAGTGTTACTTGAATGACTTCTTCACAGACTAGACAATTAAGCAGTACAACATTACAGTAAGTACAATGAAAGGCATCAGAGGGCTGGTGCATACCATGTGCTCTGTACACCACCTTATAAGTGTGCAATATGCATGTATTTAACAGCATTTCTGGCTATGTATGACTTCATCACATGACGTCTATGTGACTTCATTATGATGTTATTCATAGCAATCAATCACAAATATTTCAATAGCTTTAGATTATCTATGTCTAGGCTTCTTGGTTGTTGACACTTACCATTACATTTGTTTTTTGCGTAAACAGATTTGTCTGTAAAGAATTCCCTTCTTACGTGGTTTATTCATGATGTAATCAGCAGTTAGTCAACCTCAACTCTACTTTCACAGCATAACTGCTGACTTTGAAACCATCTAAAGTTGTGCAACCCCTAAATGCTTCACAAAATTTTCATCAACTGTTATTGCAGGCAACGTAACATGACAGTCTAACCAACATGCAATGATTTCATTATTTTAATGTCCCAAAATCTAACAAAAAAACCATAACAAGCACTGAATTTGAATGAGTACACAAAAAAGGCATGTGCAGCCAACACAGCACAAGGCACCACAGGAAGTATATTATACTTAAGAAGCAGACTACCTGGTAGTGAGCCAGAGTGTTGAGTCTCTTCCAGTCATTGTCTATCTTAGTGGTTACGTCCTCATCCTGAAGGATGATGCGAGCCATCCTACCCTGTCGCCATTCTGCCCCAAAAATGCACAGAAAGGAATACACAAAGTGAACACTTGGTTAATATGACAAAACAAAGAAAAGAAGAGTATGAGACATATTCTCAGCTTTGCACGTTCTGCATTGTCAGCCAGTTAATCTACACAACGTAGCTTAAGCTTATTTTGTAACACTGAAAAAATATACTTTAGTTATTTGTACACTAACCTGTAATTAAAATTTGAACAGACCAACTATATATTTTTTTGTTTCTTTTCCTCTCTTGGATAAAAATGTGAAGGTGGGATAATTTGGTTGACCACAACATTCATTCATTTTCTAAACCCGTTTATGCCACTTAGGAGGACCTTCAGAGCCTATGCCAGGGGTCAGTGGCCGAGAGGGGGGGGTAACACCCCTGGACAGGTCACTTGTCTATCACAGGGCCAGCATGTTTACAGTAACAAAGCCAAACTGATTGTGACTGAGTAAAACATGCACAAAAGTATACGTTTTCACAATTTGGTGCACAGGGCCCAAGAAGTACTTCTCCTGTAAGTCTCTCTGGCTGTGTGTGTATCTTTTTTGGTGAGGGGGGAGCACTGTCTTTCCTTACCCAGGTCCATATCAGAAGCCTTTGGTCTCTGTGAGTACGGCGTGCCTTTGTACACAGCGTCCAGCAGCTTCTCCTTCACCTGCGTGACTGTGTCACAGTTCAGGCTTTTCACTGTCACCTCCGGTGCATTCTCATTCTCTGGGTTCACACAGTGCAGGGTCTGCAGAAGGAGAGGTCATAAGGCAGGCTCCAAAGGTCACATAAAGACAAAGAAATCAGCAGAGAATTGAAAGCATCATTTATTGATAGAGGAAAGCGCGATGACCTCTGACACTATTTAACTATGGAACAATGCATGCAACCTTTATTATGCACATATTTAATCAGGTCCAACAACACTATTAATTTCACACTTGTGCAATGCTAAATATGGAGTTTGTATATCTGTTTTATGTCCTGCTCTCCTGTCACCACTTGCCCATGTGATTGTGTACATTTGCACTGACCAAAGTCTTGTAATCAATCTGCTGTCTGATGAGTTTGTCTTCGCTGAGGGAGTAGCGTGCCTCGCCAGTGATTGCGTCTATTGGTCCCTTTTCCATTTGCTGCTTCATGGCACAGTACAGCATGAACAGAGGCTCCCCAGCACACTCCTCCAGAGAGAAAGAGAGTGAGAGAGAGAAATGAATTGACAGAGTACGACAATGTGCAAGAGGCAGGAAACAGAGAAAGAAAGAAATGGATAAAGACGATAGGGAGACAGATTAACACAACCCTGCAAAAATGTCAACCTGTCATATATGTCACGAAAAAGAAAAAAAAATGCCTCAGCAAGTAGCTTTACTGAGCAACTCCAATTTTAGTTCCAATCTTCTTACGGGAAGTACAGGGAGCGTAGAGAAGAATGAGGCCGTGGCCTGTGGTGACTAACTGTGCACTAACCAACAGGAAACAATGCACACATCCTTTCTCCAGTCTCTTCTTTTCAGGCAAACAAAAAAAAACCCACCCCAATTCTCTCTGTGTGTATGTGAGGGAAAGACTAAGTGTGCGAGCAAGAGAGAGAAATCATAGAAAGTGTGAGTTTGACTGAGTGGCAATTGATGGAAGAGTTAATAGAAGGTTAACGACAGCAGCGTGGAAAACGCTTGGAGAAGCACTATGGTGTGTGAGACGTGTCAAACAGGCAACAAGCACTGGGATGCTGGGCCCCAAGTCTCTTTTCTGTGTACACGTTCACCTCTTACGCTCAATCGTTCCACTGGGCTGCCAGCTAAGCACAGCTTGTTTAGACAGCTTCTCAACTTAAAAAGTTTTCACGTTGCTCTGCATTTGTAATTTTTGCGAGTCTTAAGGCCCCCTGACACTTGCACGACTTTGATCCACACAGCGTCCAGCGCACAACGCATGGCATCCAGTGGAATAAAGTGCGGCGTCCAGGTGGGAACACAGCGGGTGGGATCGTCACGCTGATGTGCGTGCAAGAGCGTGGATCAAAGTTGTGCAAGTGTCAGGGGGCCTTTACACTTTGAATCCTGTTCACAGTTTGACCGCTGCTGTTTCTGAACTTCATGGCAAAGTGTGTTGCATCTTTGGGCAGAGAAGTGCGCTGCTGCCTTCACACCTCAGTAGGGCACACAGATGCATCGACGTGCGCCAGTCGGGTTACTGTGCTGTCAGATGAATTCTGCGGAATAGACAAGTACTGCCTGCTGCCTACAGAGAAACCAGCAGGCTTGTCTGTCGTCTTGTCTGTCGAGCAGAATACCACCCGGCATCATATTGCTTCGCACTGCTTCTGACTTCAGATGCCAACAGGGTTAAAAACACTATCAATGTTCCATGTTTATTAAATGAGTCACACATACTGCAAAAGGATTTTTGTTTTCTCAGCACTTTCTAACTACACAATGCTGCAGCCACTATTCATTTTTTATCAGGTGTAAAAAGATATCAGGGATGTAACGATCAGCTTTTTATAGCCTCTAAATTATTTGATATAAAGCTTCAGCCCATGTAGTCTTGATCACACAGGGAGGCACACATGAGGTGAGATGCACCAGCTTGGGAATCTCACCGGCACATTGCAGACTACTTGTTCAGGTATATGTGCCTCAACCAACAGCACGCCCCAATACTGGCACGCTTAAAGAAAATTACATTTTCTATTTAACGATGCTGCACAATGCCCTCAAACATTCATCAATACAACATTACTGCTATTAAAATGCTTTTTTAAACAATTGTGGTAAGAAAATATAACAACTGCATCACTTTTTTATTATTATTAATGTATTATTACAGTGACAAGGCTAACTCTACCATCTATACTCTAAACTTTAAGCCAGCCATACACGCTACATTGCGTCTGCTCTACCTACGTTACTGAAAGTTTCACAGATGTGACACAAACGCAAAGCATACACAACATCTTGAATTTGGTCGAAATTGTAACAGTTAAGAAAATGCGGCAGAAGTGCATTGTGCACGAATGTAGCTTACGTTCATTCAGTCTGGGCTACTGTTCCAACAAATGTGTCACAATAAGACAGAATGAAGCAGCTGTTAATACTGAGAGAAAATATGCTACTTTACAAGCTTGATCTCAAATGCCTGCATCATATATTGTCTGCTTTCGCGTGCACCACTGTTCAGTGGATTTAGTTCACTTGTGGCAGGAACCTCAGGGATAGTGTCACCCTCACAGCAAACATAACAGTACACACTGTATCCTGACACACTTTATACGGAACATAAAATATTAAATTCACCCGGTACATCTTCCTCCTGTAATTCCTGAATACGTTTCCCAAAAGCACCATAAGAGCAGAAAACTATGAAGCTCAACTTCACTCTTCTTCTCCTACCTCTTCTGTGCCAAGTACATCTCCTGGTCCCTGAAAAGCAACAAAGCTGTCCCAAACAAGGCAAGGTGTCATCTCCATACCCACTCCTACATTGTCCTCAAACTGACAGAAGCCATATCCCAAAAATGTCAATGACCTGTTATAAATCCACTTATCATATACCTATAAATGATACGCCAATATGATTGGATAAAACACTAAAGAATAAGTAGCAATACACCCTTTTCGTGGACGGGTAATATTTTTCATACCACCCGAGTAATCAGCCAATCCGGACAGCGGAGCGGTGCCACGACGAAGAGGCGCGGTCAGAGGAACTGTGAAATACTGGTGAGTCACTATTAATAATTTCTTACGTGTCCAACCTTGTAGGTTGATCGTTAAAATGAAATTCGTTAGTTCTAAAAGCCATCATAATTATTTATGGGAAAACTTTCTATTTTTTTTTCTACTATGGTTTGAACTTTGAGTGTTTACACAGGAGAGAAAAGTGAGAAAATGTTAATGCCTGTTTGAGAAAAGTGTATAAAGTGTGTAGTGAGGGGTTTTACAGCCTTAAAACATCTATAATAATTGTAAAAAATAACGCTGACTACTTCGCGGATTTCGCCTATCGCGGGTTATTTTTAGAACGTAACTCCCTTTCGCGGCCTTGCAGTTTTGCGGATTTTTTTAGTGCAATTTTGCATGTTTCTTTTTTTTTTTTTAACAGCGCATTGTGTTCTGCGTCCTTATCAGGAGGGCCGGTCGGCATCACCGCGATTGCTCTCACTGCCTCCGATGCGCTTACTGAGTCTGCGGGCTCGGTAAGCGCCGCAGCGGGCCACTCACACCGCCCCCCTGTCTGCTGTGCCGAGCTGCAACACCAGGTCCAGAGACTACGCTCGCTGTTTTGATGTGCAGCGCCTGCTGCATGGTCTCAGTAACCGCAGCCGCAGAGCTCCGTGGCCATGACTTGGATTCTTTGCAGGTCCCGCATCCGTACCCCCGGAGGCAGTGAGTGAAGGGAGAGCACGCGCATTGTGTTCTGTGTGCATTTATCATTTATAGGTATATGATAAAATCGCTATCAAGTTGTTTTACCAATTAATATGGCTTTATACACCCTGAAGAAAACCATACACCCTTCGGCCTCAGGCTGTATGGTTTTCTTCAGGGTGTATAAAGCCATATTAATTGGTGAACAGCTTGATAACTGATATTATCTGCAGAAAAACACAACACGAAAATGATATTGGCAAAAAAAAAAAAATGTGGTGTTTGCATTGCCTACTGATGAGGTGTGCACCTGCGCTGAGTTTACTTAACTTGCACAGAAAAGAAAAATGCTAAAATGTATTGTCTGATTAACAGAAAACTAGCTAGCTCCTCTTGATCACTGTTCTTTTAAGACTAAATGATGCTACACTGATCAAATTCATATGTTGTCTACCTCCACCACATGATGCACATCGCTGTCTTCGTTGTTGAGATTCTGACACCTCAGCTTTAACACTGAACAAAACACTGACATTTACATGAAATTCTGAAGTACAATACTGCAGAGACGTGGTGCAATGAAGGCAAAAGAGGCGTACTGAGTCAGAAATGATACTGAACGTCACTACACAATCCCCCTGCTCTGCTGATAGGAAACTGATGGCGTTTGTATCTCTACTCACTTGTCATCAAAGCGCTCCAGCGCCACCACTGAAACTGAAACAAGCTACTTACAAAAGCTGGAATGTTCATTCCAGCAAATAAGGAACTGACAACAGAATGAAGTGCAGAGTCACTTCCTTCAAAACAGATGAAAACGGCTCAAACAGCACGAAGCCACACCCACACATCAAAACATCAGGAATGTAGAGAAAATGTTACACAGCTTTTAAATAATAATAATAGTAAATAATACTAGCAATACAATATACAACCCCAATTCCAATGAAGTTGGCATGTTGTGTAAAATGTAAATAAAAACAGAATACAATGATTTGCAAATTCTCTTCAACCTATATTCAATTGAATACACCACAAAGACAAGATATTTAATGTTCAAACTGATAAACTTCATTGTTTTTTGCAAATGTTTGCTTATTTTGAAATGGATGCCTGCAACACGTTTAAAAAAAGTTGGGACAGTGGTATGTTTACCACCGTGTTACATTTGCAAATCATTGTATTCTGCTTTGATTTACATTTTACACAACGTCCCAACTTCATTGGAACTGGGGTTGTATAAATACATTTCCACAAAATTAGAAATTTACCAATATCAGAACTGGGCAGAAAATTTGACCGTTCACCAAAATCAAATCACTTCTTCCTCTGCAGTGGCTCAATATAACCACCAGGTTTGATCAAAATCAGATCAGGCATTCTGAAGCTATTTGCTAACATACAGTCATCAGTACTTAGAAAGTATTTAGAAAGTGACAATATTTGCAAATTTCATCTCTGTACACCATCACAATGGAATTGAAATGAAACAATTAAACTCTACCTGTAGTGTAGACTTACACCAAGCAGTCATTTTGCAAATGAAGTAGCTCTGACTTGGTGAAGCATGGACTCAACTCGACCTTTCTATCAGAACCATCATCTTTTTCAACAATTTGAGCTATACAAGGTCTGTTAGAAAAGTATCCGACCTTTTTATTTTTTGCAAAAACCTGATGGATTTGAATCACGTGTGCTTGCATGAGCAAACCTTGAACCTTCGTGCGCATGCGTGAACTTTTTCACGCCTGTCGATTGCATCATTTTCTGGTAAGCAGCCTTTGTGTGGGACGTGTGCTGTGCGCTCGGCGGATTTTCATTTCAAGGAAAAAGACGGAATGACTGGAGCAGCGCCGCATCAAATTTTGCCAGAAACTGGGCGACAGCCAGGTGGAAACCATTCGGATGATTCAGACGGCTTTCTGTGACTTTTCAGTCGTGTGACTATACGATAAATTGTGGAAGAGGTGGGCATGTCACAGCATGTCCTGTGAGACTTCAACACGAAGGTGCTTTTGCGCCGCCATCAGCAGCAGCATGAATTTCACCGCCACTCTTTTCATGGCCAAATCTTCTGTCACAGTGGAATGTACTGAAAAAGGGCTGATGTCCACCTCTTCCGCAATTTTCGGATAGTCACACGACGGTCCGGCATCACCACAGCGTTCACTTTGGAAATGATCCGGTCATTTCAGCATGTTGATGGCCGACCGGAGCGTGGCTCGCTCTCCACCATTGTGCGGACGTCTAAACTACAAGCATCTTGACTGTTTCTTTTCACCTCCATTGTGGCGGAATGCAGAGGGAACTATTTTTACATCCGTCAAGGACGTAATAAAATCATCTGCGTTTATTTGTCTGTCTGTTAGCAGGATTATGTCAAAACAACTGCATGGATTTTGATGACATTTTCACCACAGATAGATATTAGGCCATGGAAGAACCCATTAAATTTTGGAGGTGATCCGGACACAGATTCTGGATCAAGATTCTCTTAATATAGGCTTTGAAGGATTACGTCAAAATTACTTCACGGATTTTGATGATATTTTGAACACAGATACATATTAGGCCATGGAAGACTCCATTAAGCTTGGAGGTGATCTGAATCGGGATTCTGGATCAAGATTTCACTTTATATACACTTTAAAGGATTACATTAAAACTACATTGCGGATTCTCAGCAAAGTTGTACCACAGATAGATATTAGGGCATGGAAGACTCCACCAAATTTTGGAGGTGATCCGGACCCAGATTCAGGATCAAGATACCCTTAATAAATGCTTTGAAGGATTACATCAAAACTATTTCATGGATTTTGATGAAATTTTGAACAGAGATACATATTAGGCCATGGAAGACTCCATTAAATTTTGGAAGTGATCTGGATCCGGATCAAGTTTCATTTTATACAGTCTTTGAAGGAATATGTCAAAACCACTTCAAGGATTTTCACCAAATTCGAACCACAGATAGATATTATGGCATGGAAGACTCCATTAAATTTTGGAGGTGATCGGGGTCCGAAATGGCGGATGTCAGAAATCTCTGTTTGCTCTTGTTTTTTAAAGTGTCACTGTCCAACTATGTATGGATCTGACCAAGAAGACTAAACGGTAACACCTCGGACAGCTTTGCTAATAATGTCTTTACCAGCCACAACGATAATCAGATCAGTATAATAGACCATCCCTACGGCCAACATATTAGTTCCCATTTTTTTCCCAACAATGCAGTGTAAGAGAAAACATGGCAACCCAGAACATGGTAATTGATTAAAAGTGTGTGTTCCCCATTTCTTTCCCCTTTGGTAAGCAAAGGCTTTTGGTTTTATTCCTCAATGACTTGACCCTTTACACGGCTCTGTTCACAATTGGCTGAATCTTGAAAATTATTCAAACCTCTATTATGACACCTTGACACTTGCATGCATTTAACCCCCGTACTGCTGCCCAATTCGTCAAGCCAGTGCAACCTGCTTTGTCCCGCTGGATGTTGCGCTTTGTGCCACTGGACGCTGCGCTTTGTGCCACTGGACGCTGCATTATATAAAATAATTATTTTGTAGCGGATTAATGATTTGCTGTCAGCGCTTGGCTGAAGAAAACACCTCTCATTGCTCTCAGAATCACAGAAGAATTTTCTACAGCTGCAGCTGTTCTCGTGCACTTCATGACGTGGAGAATGCATTTAGAATTATCTCAAAGGTAATTATAATATTCATATTGTAATGGCTTGGTAAAACATTGCTTTCGTCATAATAGTTCAGATGAGCTGCACTGTGATGCGGTGCGCTGATGCATTGACTTCCAGCGACACACAGTGTTTCTGAATAGCTTGCACAATGTTTATGTGTAGTTCACAAAATTAATGCATGCCAGAGATTTTGAACATTTCAAAATTTTCTTTGCACACTTGCATGAAGTCACGGACAGTTTACAATGAGTTTACTCTCTGGCACGGCAGATTGGGTACCAGTGCAGGGCTCAAATTTGTGCAAGTGTCAAGGTACCTTTACTCTCTAACGTTGCTGTTAGAACATTTCTGGTTCAGTACTAGCTTTCTTAATCCACCAATTCCCTCCTCTGCCTTTCTCTGTTCCTTTTTGACACCTCTGTTATCTTTCCTCTTTTCCGATGTTGTTTCCTTCCATCACTCTACAATTGCTTGTTCCACTGTTGTTCTTGTCTTGTCTCAGGTTATTTAAAAAGACAGCAAACATTACACACGGCGGGGCAAAAACAACGCCCTTCCTCTGTCTCTGAGTTAAACTCAGACTGTCACAAATCACACTCGTGCACACTGACACACAAACACACGGCGGCTAACAGGGACCCCTGGGGGCTTGGCTGGTGTGTTGTCCAGCAGAATGGCTGCCCTGGCAGGGATTTAAGGCCCCGCTTCTAACTGATTAGCTGCAGCAAGGTTTGAATTGAGAACATCTGTGTGTGGATGGAGGAATTTAGCAGAATTTAAGCTTCAGTAATGCTCTCTGATTCCATATCAGAGGAAGGTAAATTCAGAGAGAGAACATACAGAGAGACAGATGGAGAAATGAAAGCAAGCATTTGTGTAAGATCTGTGGCTTTTTCTTTTGCTTAGCCCATAAGCTCTGAAGGGGATATAAACGTGTGCGCGCACACACACACACACACACACACACACACACACACACACACACACACACACACACACACACACACACACACACACACACACACACACACACACACACACACACACAACACAAGGACAGGTTATTGCGCTAGATGACGGTGATCATAACAACGTGGACTTTTGTGCCTGAGCAGTGCTTCAAACTGCACATTCTCCTCGATTTGAAGAATTTAGCAGATGAAAGTCAGACGTAAGGGATAGGTAGCCTGCAGCATTGGCCTTATCTATATGTTGCAGCTGTGCGTGTGTGTTAGTGAAGCATTTTCCTATTCTCAAAAACCAGCAGTATTAGCATTGCAACAAACGTGTCTACCGCTGCTGTTGCACGCGTGACAGAGTTTTACCTTCAGGAACTTGTAAAGCAAGAAGGTGAACCAGTTGGTAAGCATCTTCTCAGCTACAGATTCCGTCCTGGGATAGATAGAGATAGAGAGAGATAAAAAGACAAAAGAGAAAGTGGAGAGGAGAGGAATGTGACAGAAGAAGAAAATAAGAGAATGACAGTAAGAGGACAGAAATGAGAAGGAATAAAAAAAAAAAAAAAGAAAAATCTTGTTTTCATCACTGACTACTAAGCACAACACAAATCTATGGAAAACAACAGGAGGTTGTGGAAACATGTCAAATTGCTCCCCCCAAACTTCAACAAGCACCCCACCACAGAAAAGGCCCTGTATGACATAAACAAATACTTTCACTATGAGGGGACAAGGCATTTACGACATGTTCACACATCAAAGCGAACGTATTATCAGTCGTCATGTGGTTAGCGCTCAATCATCAAAGACTTTATCCTTTGCTATCGTTCCCTTCCTCCCCGACCGTGTCACACACAAACAAATTAACTTGGTAAAACACCCCTCCACTTCTACCGCTGCTCCATCCCCCATCACTTTACTTCTTCCAAGCAAACCCACTCATCTTCATTAAAAATACAGCAATTAGTATAATTCACTAGCATCTCTCGTTAATCACAAACATGCCATATAATGAAGGGAACCTCTGCACGTGCACGCTCTCGCGAAGACACGCATCAACACCGGTGAAAGAAAGTAGAGCAATTAAAAGGCACTGTAATTAACAGACTTATTGCATCTAATTTCTTAAACAGCTGAAAGGGAATCCAGTGCTAAGGGTATGTGAAGAAGAGAAAAAAAAAAGAGAGAGAGAGAGAGAGAGAGGATTTCTCCCACTCGGTCATCATCTGCGAGATTTACATCCTCACTTTCACTCAAAAAACAAGAAGACTGATTCATTTGACATTTTGTTTTATCTCAAATGAACAGATGATGCAGAAGAGCCACCTGACATCTGAAGTCTTCTCCGCAGTTAGTGGGTCATCTAATTGGGACGCATGTTCCCGTTTTCCTTCTTTAAACTTCTTTCATTTGTCTTTAGTACCAGGATCATGATTACTGCTTTTATGATAAAAAAATATTTGAAAAATAAGAAGGAAAAAAAAGTCACACACACCAGCTGATCATCACTGAAATCACTTGCTGAGGTGAGTGGTAGCAAGGAAAACTTGCACTGTTTTGGCCCTTTATGGCACACTATTGGCCAACCCTGCTCGAGGGTGTTTTTCACAGGTTTGTGCTTGACGTCCGAATGTTTTGTTGTTTTTTTCCGTACCACAGCTGCCAAGAACCTTCAGTGGACAAATGTGAGGCAGCAAATGTGGAGAGAGAACATCCTTTTGGGCATGTCTGGACTTGTCTGTGAGATATGCAACATTTCATTTAAAACTCTGACGCAGCACCTCTCAACACAAACTCTTCAGGAATGTAAAGGAAGGAGGGCATCTCTCTGGCTTACATTGTCTTCATCGAACCAGATGTACCCTGTGCGAACGGCACTGTAGGGGACGGAAACCAACATGGGAACAGACTGAAATCTATGTAGAACCCTAAAAATAAAGATGTCTAAAGTCATTCTATTGCTGTAGAAAGAACAAAAAATAGGGTGAACCATCTTTAATAGTTGCTGAGCTTATTAACACCAGCTCCTGAGGCTGGCGTAGTTAGCAGGGACAGCGTGTTGTGACCGTACACCACGAGAGGGGAATGAGAATGGCTTCACACAGGCACTGTGGCTTAAAGTCATTTATATGATTAGATTTTTAATTAAATATCTCTCTGAGGAGGAGGAGAGGAAAAAAATGTAGCTTTTTTTTATCATTTAATGTGTAATTCCAATTTATTTGGAGACAGGCCATTTCTCTAATTGTCTTTCTTTAATACATGTATCTTTTCTGGAATAGCTGTCTGCACCAACTTGTTTTCTCTCTCTCCTACATATATACTCTTAAATGTTTTGCACCTTTCTTATTCCACCCTTTTCTCCATCCATAAATGATTTGCCACCTACAGTGAATCTAGCAAGTACTCACAGCTCTTCACTTTTACCACATTTTATGTTAAAACCTTATTCAAAAATGTATGAAATCTATTATTTTCCTCAACATTCTACACACAATAATGACAATGTGAAAAAGTTAAATTGTGAAAAAGATAAATTGTTAAAATGTTAAAAATTAAATTAGCAAATTTATTAAAAAAAAACAAACCTAAGAAATCACAAGGTCCCACAGTGCACGTCAGAGCACAAACCAAGCATGAAGTCAAAGGAATTGTCTGTAGACCTCAGAGACAGGATTGTCTCAAGGCACAAATCTGGAGAAGGGTACAGAAATATTTCTGCTGCTTTGAAGGTCCCAATGAGCACAGTGGCCTCCATCATTCGTAAACGGAGGAAATTTGGATCCACCAGGACTCTTCCTAGAGCTGGCTGCCCATCTAAACTGAGCGATCGGGGGAGAAGGGCCTTAGTCAGGGAGGTGACCAAGAACCGATGGTCACGAGAACCTCCTAGAAGGACAACCATCTCTGCAACAATCCACCAATCAGGCCTATATGGTAGAGTGGCCAGATGGAAGCCACTCCTGAGTAAAAGGCACATGGCAGCCCACCTGGAGTTTGCCAAAAGGCACTTGAAGGACTCTCAGACCATGAGAAACAAAATCCTCTGGTCTAATGAGACAAGGATTAAACTCTTTGGTGTGAATGCCAGGCATCATGTTTAGAGGAAACCATGCACCATCCCTACAGCGAAGCATGGTGGTGGCAGTAACATGCCGTGAGGATGTTTTTCAGCAGCAGGAACTGGGAGACTAGTCAGGATTGAGGGAAAGATGAATGCAGCAAAGTACAGAGACATCATGGATGAAAACCTGCTCTTGACCTCAGACTGGGGCGACGGTTCATCTTTCAGCAGGACAATGACCTTAAGCACACAGCCAAGATATCAAAGGAGTGGCTTCAAGACAACTCTGTGAATGTCCTTGAGTGGCCCAGGCAGACCTCAGACCTGAATCCGACTGAACATGTCTGGAGAAATCTGAACACGGCTGGGCACTGACACTCCCCATCCAACCTGATGGAGCTTGAGAGGTGCTGCAAAGAGGTATGGGCAAAACTGGCCAAAGATGGGTGCGCCAAGCTTATGGCATCATATTCAGTAAGACTTTAGGTTGTAATTACTGCCAAAGATACTGTACATCAACAAATATTGAGCAAATGATGTGAAGACTTATGTACACGTGATTTCTTAGCGAAAAAAAAATCATGTTGTCATTATGGGGTTCTACAAGTAGAATTTTGAGGGGAAAAAATGAATTTACTACATTTTGGAATAAGGCTGTAACATAACAAATTGTGGAAAAAGTGAAGCGCTGTGAATAGTTTCCGGACGCACTGTAACAATTTGTGTCAGTACCCAAGTCAACCTGCATACATTCTGACCTCTCTTTTCCTCAATTACCATATCAAGGCCCTTCATTTGCTCCATCCACCATCTTTCATTATGTACATCTTCTGCAGTTCTTGCACCTCTCATTCTTTCACTGCCCTTTGACCTCAGAGTTCTACTGTACACATTGCCCTTGCTCCCTCATGGTCGACTTTCACATTGCACTCCCTCAATGCCTCATAATTTTACATCTGTCGACTTCATTCATTCACTCATACATTCTATTTGCATGTGTGAGAGACAGAGCGAAGGCATGCCATCCATCTTACTGCCTCTCTGTTGGCAGTGTGTGAGCTCAGGAGGGTAATCCTCTCTGACAAGGACAGGTTTAAGAGATGAAGAGGAAGAAAAGCCACTCTCCCTGTCTCCTGCCTTCCTGTTGTGTAATTCCAGCTGCACAACAAAAAAAAAACTCAGATCTCCATGTGTACTTCTTTCTACTTTCTGTATACAGTGGTCCCTCATTTATCGCGGGAGTTACATTCTAAAAATAACCCGCGATAAGCGAAATCCGCGAAGTAGTCAGCGCTATTTTTTGCAATTATTATAGATGTTTTAAGGCTGTAAAACCCCTCACTACACATTTTATACACTTTTCTCAAACAGGCATTAACATTTTCTCACTTTTCTCTCCTGTGTAAACACTGTTTTTTTTCTTCTGGGCAAGAAGATTATAAACAGACACACGCAGAACTATCCCTTCGCTCACTGCCTCCAGGGATACGGATGCTGGACCCGCAAAGAATCCAAGTCCTCTCTCGGTGGCCACGGAACGCTCCGGCTGCGGTCAACATCCACATCAAAACAGTGAGTGTAGTCTCTGGACCTGTTGACCGATTTGGCGCAGCTCCGCACAGCAGACAAGACGGCGGTGTGAGTGGCCCGGTGCTGTGTTTACCGAGCCCGCAGACTCAGTAAGTGCATCGGAGGCAGTGAGAGCAATTGCGGTGATGCTGACCAGTGTCGCGACCGGCCCGCCTGATAAGGATGCAGAACACAATGCGCTGTAAAAAAAAAAAAAAAAAAAAGCATGCAAAATTGCACAAAAAAATCTGCGAAACTGCGAGGCCACGAAAGCTGAACCGCGTTATAGCGAGGGACCACTGTACTTGCCATTTTAGTACCAATACCATAATGAATCTAAGTACTCAGCTTCAGCCACTGCTCTGGGTGCAGCAAATCTTTATCTTTATATAACAGTGGACATAAGGGAGACTTAACAGTGAACATTCACAGCTAAGAAAACATGTTTTTCTGTATGCACGGACCATTTGCCCCCTATCTGACAGATACCACACTCTTGAGCGTGTTGATTGTACAACATCACAAATGCACACAAAAGAATGCCAAAACATGAACTATCTATGCATGTAGCCATGTTGTGTCCAAGTCAGATCAGCTGTTCTGTTTCATACCTCCTGAGTAGCAGTTTTGGATGGTTCTTGCTCTCCAGGTTTTTGTCTATGAGGTCAGACAGGAGTTGTTTTAGGACGCCTGTAGCATACTCCATCTCACCCTGCAGTGCTGTCATGATGAGGGAGGCCACGTTGCCTCGGTCTCGCATGGAGAAGGACCGCTGCGCCTCCAGTGTGCGGATGAAAGTCAGTAAGAAATGCTTTTTGGTCAGGAGCTGGCCAAAGAAAGTCAGCGCCTTCTCCACGTTAGCAGGGACCTAGAGGGAAGGGACAGAGGTGATGACCATGAGGGAAAAGGAGGTATCAAAAACAAAAACAAAAAGGAAGGTAGGGATGTTTGGATGCATGAGGGGAAAGCAGATATTGTTGGCAGATGCAATACAAAGGAAAGAAGGAAGGAAGAATAAAAAGTATTCCAAGTAAAAACAGAAAATGGCAGAAATTTTTTAAAGGACAGAGAATAAGAGAAAATTATATGGAAGAAATAACATGGAAGCAAAGAATAATGCAAAAAGTTAGGAAAATGAGAAAAATGGAAGGTTGCCACAGAAGAACAGGAGGTAGAGAGAGAAATGGAAATGAGAAATGAGCACAGGAGATACCAGATGAATGACACATTGCAAAAAGACCAACAGAAGAACACTCAGACACTGACAACACATAACACATCATATACTGTGTGAAAGTACAAGGGAAACTCTGCAAAGCCAATTCTGTTCCAGCTTTCACGGGTATCTATGAAACAAGCCTTCTCAGATCTGCTCCTCCTACAGTTGATATTCTCTACCTATTATTCCGTCTTCTTTTCATGTTCTCTAAATTTCTCACCATCCCTCACTCACACTTTCCACTGATTCTCTTCCTTTCTCAAAGCAGTGGGAAAGTCTTTCCTCTGAGAGAGAGAAATGGAGGTTTGAAGGGAGAATGTGAGCTTCATGGTGTAATAAGAAATTGATCTGCCTGCTAGCGCACTACTGTTGCCTGTGATTGCCTGGGCCATACAAATGAAAATCCAATGTCATGCTACACTATCCTTTTGGAATATAGTTGATAGCACAAGCAGATGCTGTATATCGCAAATCCTTGTCCCTGCAGCCATCCACCAAACATTCACGTCAATGAAGCACAACTCCTTCACGGACTTCATGTCTCTGTGATGGCAACTGTACTCAAATGTATAGAGTGTAATGATGGAAATGTGAGAAAGCAGTTCTGTGTGAATGATCACGTTTTCAAGCAGTAGTGGAGGCCACAGCGTTTTCTACAGACTTTTTCAGGAGCCTCAAACAGGTTTGGCCCTACAGCGGCAATGCATCCGCTTTATCATGTTGGACCTGATCAAGGCCATTTTTGATTGACTGGAACTGGATTTATTAAAAACAACACTCACACTGATCATTCTGCATTCTGCCATTGGTCTGTTTCACAAGCACCAAGATGATATTAACTTTAGCCACTACTCAATAAAATGCTTTCTTCTAGTTCACCAACAGCATCGCACCAACTCCATTTTGGATAGATGGAGCATCTCAGACACTTCAGCCCAAGTGGTGCTTTCCGCATAAATATGGCAGTTTCATTGTCACCCTGACTCATCAATGCTCTCCTGCTGTTAACAGGCACTCGACATACATTACAGAGCTGCCCAATAGTCACACAAATACATTGGATTGTCTTTAATGTTCTTGCAGTGTGCCCTGTGCCAGTGGATTATCAAGTAAAACACAAGCATCAGTTTGGGACGTTGTCTGAGTAGATACTAATAATTTGATCAGGCCATCTACAGTACTGTTTTACCATTGTTAAATGCTTGTTGTACTTCTCTGAATTTAGTCTTAGTCTTTGACTTAGTCTGCACTTGATCTGTTCTGCTAAACATGCTAAAGATGAAAGCTGGGATAAAGAGGTGCATTCATATTCAGACTGGCCAACATTAAAAACATTTGTTGCATATCAGGTTTTTACAGTTTTGCAGTTTACTGTCCAGTAGAGGGTGTGGGAGGAAATTGAAGAAAACGTTGACAGGTTTAAGCCATAATGGTATATTCCAAATCATTTTAACACTTTTTGTGAAATACTGTTAATATGTTTAAATATCCAAACATGTTTAAACATGTTTAAAATATAAAAAATAACATGTTTCGAACCTCGGATTCAGGAGGAGCAGTGTGGTTTTCGTCCTGGTCACGGCACACTGGACCAGCTCTACACGCTCCATCGGGTGCTCGAGGGTTCATGGGAGTTCGCCCAACCAGTCCACATGTGTTCTGTGAATCTGGAGAAGGCGTTTGACTGCCTCCCTTGGGGCACCCTCTGGGGAGTGCTCTGGGAGTATGGGGTCCGGGGTCCTTTGCTAAGGGCTATCCGGTCCCTGTACGACTGCAGCAGGAGCTTGGTTCGCATTGCCGGTAGTAAGTCAAACCTGTTTCCAGTGCACGTTGGCCTCCGCCAGGGCTGCCCTTTGTCACCGGTTCTGTTCATTATTTTATGGACAGAATTTCTAGGTGCAGCCAGGATGTAGAGAGGGTCTGGTTTTGGAACCACAGAATCTCGTCTCTGCTGTTTGCGGACGATGTGGTTCTGTTGGCTTCGTCAAATCAGGACCTTCAGCGTGCACTGGGGCGGTGTGCAGCCGAGTGTGAAGCATCCGAGATGAAAATCAGCACCTCCAATCCGAGGCCATGGTTCTCGACCGGAAAAAGGTGCTTTGCCCTCTTCAGGTCGGTGGAGTGTCCTTGCCTCAAGTGGAGGAGTTTAAGTATCTCGGGGTCTTGTTCACGAGTGAGGGACGGATGCAGCGTGAGATCGATAGACGGATCGGTGCAGCATCTGCAGTGATGCAGTCGCTGTATCTGACCGTCATGGTGAAGAGAGAGCTGAGTAGGGGGCAAAGCTCTCGATTTACCGATCGATCTACGTTCCGATCCTCACCTATGGTCATGAGATTTGGCTCATGACCAAAAGAACGAGATCGCGAGTACAAGCAGCCGAGATGAGTTTCCTCCGCAGGGTGGCTGGGCGCTCCCTTAGAGATAGGGTGAGGAGCTCGGTCACTCGGGAGGAGCTCGGAGTTGAGCCGCTGCTCCTCCACGTCGAAAGGAGTCAGTTGAGGTGACTCCTGGCTGGAGAGGTGTTCCGGGCACGTCCCATTGGGAGGGAAGACCCAGGACACGCTGGAGGGACTACATCTCTCGGCTGGCTTGGGAACGCCTTGGGGTTCCCCCGGAGGAGCTGGGGGAGGTGTGTGTGGATCGGGAGGTCTGGGCAGTTTTGCTTGAGCTCCTGCCCCGCGCGACCCGACTCCGGATAAAGCGGAAGAAAATGGATGGATGGATGGATGTTATGATGAGTCAATATAAACAAATGTGTATACTTATTTTTACACAGTAAAATTAAAGCGGAAGAAAATGGATGGATGGATGTTTAAAATAAATATAAAACACATAATTTACCACAAATGGACTATGTATACGAGGGCTGTCAATAAAGTATAGGTCCTTTTTATTTTTTTCAAAAACGATATGGATTTCATTCATATGTTTTTACGTCAGACATGCTTGAACCCTCGTGCACATGCGTGAGTTTTTCCACGCCTGTCGGTGACGTCATTCGCCTGTGAGCACTCCTTGTGGGAGGAGTCGTCCAGCCCCTCGTCGGAATTCCTTTGTCTGAGAAGTTGCTGAGAGACTGGCGCTTTGTTTGATCAAAATTTTTTCTAAACCTGTGAGGCACATCGAAGTGGACACGGTTCGAAAAATTAAGCTGGTTTTCGGTGAAAGTTTTAACGGCTGATGAGAGATTCTGAGGCGATACTGTCGCTTTATGGACTTCCCACAGAACGGGACGTTGCACAGCGGTCCCAGGCGCCGTCGTCAGCCTGTTTCAAGCTGAAAACCTCCACATTTCAGGCTCTATTGATCCAGGACGTCGTGAGAGAACAGAGAAGTTTCAGAAGAAGTCGGTTTCAGCATTTTATCCGGATATTCCACTGTTAAAGGAGATTTTTTTAATGAAAGACGTGAGGGCGGATTACAGCGTCGGCTCGCAGCCGCTGTGACGCTCCGCCACAGGAAAAACACCTCTGTTGGAAGCCTTAAGGACAAGTTGGAACATGTCCAGCTGTTAAACAATTTCTCATATACTCACTCCACTAAAAGCCATCAAAAGCCGCCTGGATTTTACAAATGGTTATCAACATGGAGGTCCTGCTGTTCTGCTCTTAGGGACCTTGCCGCCCTCTCTTAGGAATTTTACGCCAATGGATGGCGGACTATGGTTGTTGTTCGTCTTAATCCTGTGGTTTTCCACCCACTTGGCGATCTCCATGAGAACACTGTCATGTCTCCACCTGTAGCATCCTTCCGCTAATGCTTTAGGACAACCAGTCAAGATGTGGTTCAGAGTACAATAGGCCGCCCCACATTGCTTGCAAGAGGGGTCCTCCTCTGCATCCCAGATCTTTAGGTTGCTTGGGGTTGACAGCAGATCAGACACTGCTCGTAGGAGGAAAGACAGCTTCCCCTGGTCAGTTTGCCATAGCTCCTTCCAGGACAGCTGACGCTCCAGTGCCTGGTCCCACTGGGTCCACCGGCCTTGGGAGGCTAGCCCTACTGCCTTCACCTGGCGATCCTCCTCTGCTGCCTGCCGAACCCTCTGCACCACCAGTTCTCTTTTGGCTTTCGCATTAACTTTACTCCACCTTTTGCCATCGTAGTTCCCAAGACCCAAACGGCCTTGACATACCACGCCGACAATCTCCTGTGTGCTTCTGCCTCAGTAACTGCCTGCTGAGGCCTCCACTTTCTGCCACACTTGATGTTCTTACTTGCGTACCTCACTTTCCCATCGTCAGATGAGTGGAGTGTGCTGACTGCTCTCACCTTGGCGGCTTTAAACTCTTCAGCCACCGATGTTACTGGTAGGGAGAGCTTTGAGGTCTTGCTATAGAGATTGACTGAGCTAAAAGATGGAAGGACGCCCAGCCATCTCCGCAGGAACTTGCTGCAGAGCCTTTCCATCCCCTCTACTTGGGACATGGGGAAGTCATAGAGCGAAAAGGGCCTCTGTAGTCGTGGTATGATCCCATATTGGAAGCACCACACCTTAAACCTCCCAGGCAGTTGGCTACTGTCAACCACCTTCAGCCATGTGCACAGCTGGACTTTGGTGCGAGTGAGGTTATTGCCGTCCTTAAGGGAACTGTCATAGGCCTTTCCAAGGCACCTGATTCCCTGCTCCTGAATCCTTGGGATGTCCACACCTTGAATGCTAAAGGTATTTCCTTTCGGCTTCCCTTTCAGGATACTAAGGCTCCTCGACTTCTCAGGCTTAAACTGCAGCCGGGCCCATGTCGCCATCCTTTCCAGTGCACTTAGGATCCATTGTGTTCCTTGGATTGATGGAGTCATGACTGTAACGTCGTCCATAAAGGCCCGGCAGGCAGGGTGTCTTATGCCATCATCTGCTTTCGGGCCCCTACACTGTGCTCCTCCAACCTCAAGCAATAGATTCATTGCAGCTATGAAGAGAGCCACTGAAATTGTACATCCTGCCATTATGCCTTTCTCAAGCCTTTGCCACGAGGTGGTGAAATCATTCGTAGAGAACCTCATCCTTAGCGCGTCCAGATGTGATATGGTAAGCTCAACTACCTCTGCCGGTACACGGTAGTGGTCCAATGCCTTCTGGATTAACTGATGTGGAACGCTTGGGTAGGTTTTGGCAAGGTCCAGCCATACAACGGAGAGGGTTTTGTTATTACTCTTGGCCTTCTTAATAAGCTGGCTGATCGCTGCTGTATGTTCCAAGCAGCCGGAGTAACCTGGAACCCCACCTTTTTGAACACTTGGGTCGATAAACTCGTTGGCAAGCAGGTATGCTGTTAGCCTTTTGGCAATGATGGACTAAAATATCTTGCCCTCTACATCCAGCAGAGAAATCTCCCGGAACTGATCGAGCCTCTCTGAGTTTAACTCTTTGGGCACGAAGCATCCCTCAGCAAGTGTCCAGAGCCCAGGTTCCTGCTTTTTCTTCCACAGTGTCCTTAAGAGCTTTGCTAACCTCTTCAGAAGCTGTGGGCAGTTTTTATAGATTTTGTAGGTGGTACCTGATGGCCCTGGCGCTGATCCTACTCGTGCTTTTTCAACTACCGCTCTTACTTCATCCACGGTGAAGTCTGCCATGTTGAAAGGGTATGTGGCAAAAGTGCTGGCAGTGGGAAAGGGCATTCCCCCAGGGGGACGTCTCTAAGGGGGTCGCCATGTGCAGCTGTCGTAGAATCTTCTACCTCTGCCTTCGAGCATTTCAGTGTCCCACTTTTGTTTTCCTAGGAGCTCCGCTGTAAACTGGAAAGGGTTATTTACAAAGGCTTTCCTCTTTCTGCGCTTCTCCCTCTGCTTCTTGCGTAATATCTCCACTCTGTGGAGATGGACCAGGTTTTTCCGGACCTGTGCCCTGACTTCATTCAGGGCTGTCCTCTCCACTATGTTTGCTTCCCGCCATCTTTTCCTAAGTTTCTTCAACTCTCCTCGCAACTCTCTAATCTGTCTCTGCCTTCTGCTAGGGCGTGATGGTGGTCTAAGAACCTTCCCTTCCTTCACGCCAAAAATGTTGTGGCATGCCTGGTACACCACTTGGACCATGGTCTCAATTTTCCTGGCTGCCTCTCCTTTCAAGATATTATCGAGGGTGGTATTCAAGTCTTGATCCAGTTGCTGCCATCTGTGGTCTGCTGCTGATGGTAAGTTCAAACGTGGTTTCCTCAAAAAGTCTTTAGGACTTTTGGATTGGCTGCCTCTTCCAGTGCTCCGAGCAGTTAGAGCGGAGAGGTCCGGGGCACTGTGGTTTGCCTCCTGGCCCTGGTCCTCCATCGACTGACAGGCTATACTGATAAACTCAGAGATAACTCTCTGTGTAGTATCAGTTGCCTTGTGTTGCTGGCTCTGTTCTTTGCACTTAGACTTGCCTTGATGGATTTTGAGCCCACGCTCGTTCTTGAAAGTTCTTCTGCAGACATTGCATCTTTGTTTAACTTCACCTTCGTGACTTGAAGCATCCTTTCTCGTACTCCTTAAGCCATTGCCCGGGTCTTTAACCGTGTAACCCGTCCGTGGTGGCAGATTATCCTCCCCCCCTCCTCGGTCTACCTGGGGGTATTCTCTTTGTTCAGTACTTGTAGCTTGTTTGTGCAGTGCTTCAGGGTGCTAGCCCTGGCACTATAACGTGCCGTCTTTCCGAGCTGTCATCCATTCTTTCATGGATGTCAAAGTGTAATTAAGTGTAAGTGTCATGGATGTCAATTAAAGTGTAATCAATCATGTGCTACAACCCGAACATTCGTGAACATCCAATTACAATATACTAACCACAGGCCCTACGAAATAATAATAAATAATAAAAATAACAACACACACACACACACGACAATCAGTTCAATCAGGTCCAAACGTTTTCAACAATCCAAGATGAGCAATATAAGATTGCTACAATTCTGGAAACCCATCACTCCTCCCTCTGAGTCTAAACTTGATTTTTTTCAAAAAAAAAAAAAAAAAAGAATAGGGGACATGGAGCTTTCCAGGATAATAATACTCTGTGTCGTGCCAGCAATGAGGTAATGGCAATTACGTCCTCCTGTGAGTTAGTAAAGGACACAGTTGGGAGTCCAGGAACTCTCACTCCAAAAACATGAGAGATAACATCAAAATCCAAAATCCAATAAGACTGAAGTTTGGGGAAAAGAAAAACCATATGACTTAAATCACAGGGAGAGGTTACATCTATCAGACATATCAGAAACATTGGGATAAATTTAGGTTCATTTGGACTTTGATAAAGGCAGTCTGTGTACTACTTTAAAGTGAATGAGGGAAAGTCTTGCACAAGATGAAATATAAATTCTGTCTACAGCCTTATCCCAGAAACCTTCCCCGAACTCCAGACACAACTCTTGTTCCCAATTACAGATAGTCTTATTGACTGGATGATTGTCCATTGACAGAACAAGATTACATATGTGTGATGTAAGAGCTTTCTTATGGGGCATAAAACTTGTTTTATAATCATTCTTTCTTACACATGCATATCCAGCAGGTACACAGGTAATGTGTGTGCTGTGCAGAGCAGTCAAAGAGTCTTTGATGTCTTCCCAGTGAGTTCTAATGTTTGTCAGGCATGTGTTCTGGCTCCTACTCTCTTTACTGCTTACATGAGCTAGGTGTTGGATAAGGTCGTGGAGTCCATCGGCTTGGGTGTCTGTCAGGAAGGAAATGCTGACTGACCTTGACTTTGCAGATGATGTCGTGAGCTTTGTACAATCAATGAATGTCCTGAGTGCACCACTTGAAAAACTGACTAAGGAGTCAGAATGTCTGGGTTTGTGATTGTCCTGGATCAAGACTAAGATCCAGACTTCACAGAGACTTCACAAAACAAAGCGCTCATCTCGTCAACAAAGCATGAGCTGTGGGATCTTTGATTATAACAATAGAAAAGACAGCAAACCAATATATTTGTTTAATTTATTGTTGGAATATTTCAGGCATGTGCACTAAATGAAACAAACATTGCAGTGAAAATGGTCATGTGGATTACATTATTACAGCCGTGTGCAAGGGCAGGGCATGCTGGGGTATTGTTTTCAGCAGTGTGTGTGTGTGTGTGTGCGCGCGCACGCGCGTGTAAAATAACTCTTAATAAATTTTTATTTGGACAAACCTGAAGCAATGACCATCAGTCAGCCAAGGAAAAACTGATTTCATTTAAGAAGAAGAAGAAAAAAAAATCAATTAAACCAAGAAGACAATGTCAAAATTTGGGCTCAATGCCGATATATAAGGGATATTGAGAATAGCTATTTTAGCGGTGTGGCCAAGCGATTGCTGCATTTGTTTCCTGACCACAAGGTTACCAGTTCAAGGCTACCCCTTCCCACCTCTATGTAATGTGGAGTTGTGTCAGGAAGGGCACCCAGCCTAAAACGTGCCAAATCAACAGGCAGATCATCCTGGATCTACTGTGGTGACCGTGAGTGAATAATAGGGAGACACTGAAACAATTTAACCTTGGGTGAATGTGAAAGGTTTAAAATGGTTCTTTTAAGGAATTGTTAAAGATATGCCTATGACTACTGTTATAGACAGAAAGGAAGTCAGAGATTGCATTTCTATTGGTCACATGTCAAATTTACCTTGAGTGACCTTGTAATGTCAATCTCAAGGTCTTAATTGTTTTATGAAAGCAGTTTAGCCAATATTAGCCAATAAATTTAATTAGGACAGAGCTGATCTAATGTCAAGGCCACACCAAACCATATGTTGTGGCATCACTTAATAATATGAATAACTCTGTGCCAAACGTGACATGTGGATGCTGCATTCACTGAGTGCCCCATCTACTACTTTCATGTATGTAAAAATAGTCTAGATTAGATTAGAGTGATCCTTTGGGAAGACTCTCTCAGGGAAACTGAGGTTCCAGCAGCATTGTATAGCAGCACACAGGGTAAGAAGCACACAGAGTATCAAAAGTGAAAGTAGAAAAAATAAATATAAATAGACAAATAGAAATACAAGACATACTGATTAATACTGATTTACTGGCTAATGATGTTCCTCTCATTCCTGACCTCTGTCTTCCTGTTACTCCTCTTCCCCTGAGTGAGGAGTTGTACAGTCTGATGGCCTGAGGGACAAAGGAGTTTTTCAGTCTGTTGGTCCTGCACTTGGGAAGGAGCAGTCTGTGCCTGAAGAGGCTCCTCTAGTTGCTGATGACGGTGTGCAGAAGGTGAGTGGCATCGTCCATAATGTCCAGCAGTTTGTCCAGTGTTCTCTTCTCTGCCACCGTCATCAAAGAGTCTAGCTTCATGCCAACCACGGAAAAGTCTAAACTTTGCAATTTATTGTTTTATATAAAAGATTTAAGTCATGGAACATAGACCTTCCTCTTCCACTAACACTTTAGATTTTAATTTGTATCACTATATCTCTGGAGGCTTTTAATTTAACTGAAATCAAGCTGATTGAACTGGAACAATAGCAGCAACCTTCTTGACATCAAAGAAATTATTCTAGAAATATAAAATCTTAATAAAAATTTGAACAACTCATCAAACCAGAAGGGTCTCTCACTAAATTTAATTGTTTAGCTTTGTCTTTCACATTATTCCTCACTACTCCAAACTCAAATAATTTGATGAATTATATTTTCCCACAGCTTGATTTTCACTTAATTACTCAGAAATTATGCAATTTAAAATGTCCTTTTAAACGGCTCACTCCAATTATGCATCTCGCCTCATATTTAGCCAGTGCGTGTGTGTGTGTGGCAAGTCATGATAAATGACGGTACGGCCCTGACAGGTGACTGTGTTGTACTGCCGCGTTTGGTCAGTCAGGTTGAACAGTTGTTTAAGGGTGATCCTCCTACCACCAGCTTGCTGGGTCCAGGGTTCATTTGGCTGACCCTCTGCTCATATGCAAACCATTAAATGTTAATGAGATTAATTTCTTCTGGTATTGCAAGCAAGTTTTGTTGAGATTGAGACAGGTAAAATCTCAATAGACTGGAAGAAAGGACCTGTCCATCTCTGAAAAAGGTAAGAGTCATTGCAACAGCTATTGCGCCATTATACTGCCCTCTGTCTTGGACTTGGTACTTCGCAAGGGTCATTCTAAACAGGACTCAGTGCCAGAGCAGTAAGGAATCATTACTGTATCCCTGCCACTAATCAGTGAACACAAGCATATCAACCTAAGTGGGTTCCATAAAGTAATGTGCAGCACCAATGCATGCTTGCAGACCTGTGCGTGTCCTTGTGCGTGGAGTGATCTCTACTGACCCGTACCTCCATCTCCTTTAGCACAGGGTGGTCCTCAATCCCCGGAAAAAGGACTCTCATGGCATAAGTGCGGTAGTCGAGGAAGGGGATGCCCGCTCCGTCCAGCTCCTGTGTGAGTTCATGAATGTCCGTCTGCAGCTCTGCAAAGGCTGCCAGAGAAAAGGGAGGAAAACAGAAGTGGTAAGTAACCTTTATAGGTATATGTAAATAGTTTTGCAGATGTTTTGTAACTCCCACAATTCTCCCATATCACAGGAAGGTTTTAGGCCTGAAACAGCTTGATTTCAACTTCCACGAGGTACTGTACAGTATGTCACGGAATTCCATATCTGGGCTCCTACTTGTCTAGGAGATGACAGCAAACCATAGACTGTATACGAGGTCTGTTAGAAAAGTATCTGACCTTTTTATTTTTTTCAAAAACCTGATGGATTTGAATCACGTGTGCTTGCATGAGCCAACCTTGAACCTTCGTGCGCATGCGTGAATTTTTTCACGCCTGTCGATTGCATCATTTGCTGGTAAGCAGCCTTAGTGTGAGGATGGGTGTAGTCTCTCGTCGGATTTTCTTTGCAAGTTAAAATGGCGGAACAACTGGAGCAGCGCGACTGCATCAAATTTTGCCAGAAACTGGGCGACAGCCAGGTGGAAACCATTCGGATTATTCAGACAGCTTTCAGTGACGATCCTATGGGCATCACACAGATTAAGGAGCAGTACAACCGGTTTAAAGACATCCGTACAACCGGTTTAAAGACATCCGCACAACCGTGGAGAGCACGCCGCACTCTGGTCGGCCATCCACATGCTGAAATGACCAGATCATTTCCAAAGTGAACACTGTGGCGATGTGGGGCCATCGTGTGACTATCCGAAAAAAATTGCGGAAGAGGTGGACATCAGCACTTTTTCGGCACATTCCACTGTGACAGAAGATTTGGCCATGAAAAGAGTTGCAGCGAAATTCATGCCGATGGCTTCGGCACGAAGCTGCTAATGGAGCAAAAGCGCCTCCGTGTTGAAGTCTCACAGGACATGCTCTGACATGTCCACCTCTTCCACAATTGCTCGGATAGTCACACGACCGAAAGCCGTCTGAATCTTCCGAATGGTGGAAGAGGTGGGCATCATTTTTTGGAGTCCAGCAATTCACGCATGCGCACGAAGGTTCAAGGTTGGCTCATGCAAGCACATGTGATTCAAATCCATCAGGTTTTTGAAAAAAATAAAAAAGGTCAGATACTTTTCTAACAGACCTCGTAATAAGCCTGAATCATAAAAAGTTGGTATAATATAGGAAATGAGGGTTGGGGGGGGGCTGTAGTGATTCTCATATTTATATCGACTTGTATTTCATTGTAGACAGTATTGTCAACTTCAATTAATTTATTAATAAGCATCCATTCATGCAAAAGAAGGCGCCTCAAGAAGAAAGCCACTAAGACACCAACAGCTGATTTTCCATTAGAGATTTGTGTAAAAGTTAAGCAATATTCCGGAAAATCAACAAAACACTAAAGCAAAATGACAGTATGTCACTGAGTGATGGAATGCAACTGCTGGGTTTGGTTCTGTTATGACAATGATCATTCTAATAGTCATGGTGATGGAACGGTAAGTCTCGCTAAATATTGTCACTTTTTTGACTTCAATATTGCCACGTTATCTCTTATAAAGTTTAACAAGCTTTCTGTCTCTTCCTCTGTCCACACGTATCCACCATGTATTTTAGAATGTCACATGACTCTTTCTGTACGTTATGTGACATACAAACATATTTTTGTTGTCTTTTTTTTTTTTTTTACAATAATTAAGAGCTTTTTTCAAATACAAGTGTTTCCATTAAGTGTATTTTCAATTTTCTACTTTGAATTGTGCCATGTGGAGGGTAATGAAAGCCCACGAAGTGACAACTCTGAAGGAGTTACAGGCTTCTGTGGCTGTGACTGAAGAAAATGTGTGCATCCCCAGTTACATAGCTTCATGGTGGAGTGGAACACAGAAAGATTTTCATGCACGAAAACAGATTCAATCTTGGCTTGAGTATCCAATATGACTTCAGGCGAATGAGCTTAAACTGTTTTGAAAAAAATCCTTCTCTTTGCCACTCCACCATAAAACTGTGACTGGAGGTGGTTCTGCGCCAGTGTCCGGGTCAAGACTTACAGAAACTTTAAGTTTGTAAGAAGAAGAAAACAGCACAGTAACAACATTTTTGTTTTGGGTTGCTTTTTAAGCAAGAAGAATGGCAAGTGAGGAGGAGTAGCAGCAGTGAGAAGCACGATTTTGTCAGTGCTCTGCTGAGAGCAGAGAGCAAGACGGAGGAAGGAAACAGCAAACGGTACTGGTACTTGCTGGAGGGGAGTTCACCATCACAAACAGCAACACAAATCTTCAACTACACATCACACACATACACATGTATCTCTCTCCGTGTGCACATTTTTCTGTGCTGCCCCAAAGCTGAGCGCATGACCTTGCACCTGAATAAATTATATGAGTACATGTGTCAATTTGTTCACACACTTCTATTCCTGACTAGTGTGCTCTTTGAGTACAATCAATACATTAGCTGCTTCTATCCTGAAGAGGGAACACTCACTCATCTTCAACCACTTACTCCAATTAAGGGTCACGGGGAGCTGGAGACTATCCCAGCAGTTATAGGGTGTGAGGTGGGGTACGCCCTGGACAGGACGCCAGTCTGTCGCAAGGTCACACATAGACAAACAAACACATTCAGACCTGCACACACACACTTACAGACAATTTAAAGTTTCCAATCCACCTAACCTGCATGTCTGAATGAGGGAAGAATCCAGAGCACCAGGAGGGAACCCACACAAACATGGGGAGAACATGCAAACTCCACACAGAAAGGCCACAGGTGGGAATTGATCCCATGACCCTCTTGCTGTGAGGCAACAGCGCTAACCATTAAGCCACAGTGCTGCCCGAAGAGGCAAAAATTAGGCCAAAATTAATCCCTAGTCATCCCCAATAATCCCTAAAACTGTTGTTACACACCCAGAGCCATACATATTTGGACACCAACAAAGTTTGATATTTCAGCACCATCATAGCATGCAGTAGCTGGAAGTAAACAATGGTAATTTGGATCAACAATGTAGGAATGACAGTATTTGTTGCATGCAGGTCCTCCTCTTTTTTAGAAGACCAAACTTATCTACACAACCAAACATAAACACTAATTAAAGTGTCATTTTCATCATTGTTTGCACATTATTGGTGCAGTGGCAGCATCATAGAGCACCAAGGTGCTGCTACTGCAGCTGTGTTCTGTTCTTGCTTCTTGTTGAGGTGTTTTACCGTCAACAAGTGAAATGCAAGTGTAATTGGATTTAGGCCCGGTGAATGACTCTGGTGTTGCACATTTCCCTTCTTCATCTTGCCGTGTTTTTGCAGTATTCTCTGGGTCACTGCCCCTCTGTACTCTGAATGTGACTTCAAAGCATCTGACACTTCACATCACAACGTACTTGGAATTGAATTCCACCACCAATCACACATACCAGACTCCATAAGATCACATCCATTATGCTTTGCAGATGGGCTGGTATGTCTCAGATGACGAGCAACTCCACTTCTGCATGTTCCTGTTATGCTTGTACAAGTACATTTTTGCCTCACTCATTCATACAATAGTTTTCCACAGGTGTGTCTGGCCATTCTAAATTCAAAAACGGCACCATGCTATGATGGACTGTGGAAATGTATGAGCAACAGAAATTAAATTTAGATATGCATTTGTGTCCATTTTTGTCCTGTACAAATCCTTTTGTCATTCATTAAATGCATTTCTTGTCAGCTGTTGTCACCTGATGTCTGGCAAGTCCACTGGAAAGTTTTGTGCATGCTCAAACCTTTGAGTGGACATCACGCTTTCTCGGTGGGTGCATGCTTCTTTACAGTTTTGTCCTGTACTTTTTCATTAGCTTGCCAGTGCATGTCTGGTAGACGTTACTTTTATCTGTGTGTTATTTGTTTGTATCCAGAAGCACTGTGCACCCGCATTCTGTAGTTGTTCACTCATTCCATCAGAGGCCCAAATCCACTGGAGACTGATTTTTCAAATTTTTTTTTTCAATTTATTTTCATTTATATAGCACCAAATCACAACAAAGTTACCTCAAGGCGCGTCACACAAGTACTGTCTAACCTTACCAACCTAGTAGCAAAACCTTAAAATCTGATCTCACAGGGACAGGAAGCCAGTGACAAGATGCCAAAATAGGTGTAATGTGGTGAAACTTTCTGCTTTGTGTCAAACGTCTTGCAGCAGCATTTTGAACCAATTGGAGACCACTAATGCTGGACTGCGGTAAACCAGAAAATAGAACATTGCAGTAGTCCAATCTAGAAGAGACAAATGCATGAATCAGTGTCTCAACATCAGCCATAGCCAGGATGAGACAAATCTTCGCTATATTTTGCAGATGGAAGAAAGCAGTCCTCGTATATCTCTAATGTGGAGGTCAAAGGACAACGAAGCATCAAAATTTACCCTAAGGTTCCTCACTTTGTCAGTGTATGACACATGAGCCTAGGCTAAGCATTAGCTGGACAAATTGATGCAGATGTCTCACTGGACCAAGAACCATCATTTCAGTCTTATCAGAGTTTAAAAGTAGGAAGCTGCTAGACATCCAGCTTCTCACTGATGCAAGGCAATCTTCTAAGGATTTTACGTGGATGAGATTACCAATAGTTATCGGCATGTATAACTGAGTATCACCAGCATAGCAGTGAAAGGTAATCCCAAAACACTGCAATATGTACCCAAGGTGTGCTACATAAAAGGAGAAAAGCAGATGGCATAAGACGGACCCCTGTGGAACCCCAAATTTTATGTCACTAAGGTTAGAGGTCGTGTCACTGTACAAAACACAGTGAGAACAACTGGTCAGGTAAGATGTCAACCATACAAGGGCACTCCCAGTAATCCCAAAATGGTTCTCCAGCCTATCAAGTGGAATATGATGACCCACGGTATCAAACGCAGCACTGAGATCTAACAGCACCAGAACTGTAGTGGTGTCCGAATCCATTGTAAACAGAAGATCATTCACCACTTTAGTGACAGCCGCTTCTGTGGGATGATATTTTCTAAAAGCAGACTGCAGTGGTTCAAAAAGTTTATTCTCAGTAAGGTGGCCCATGAGCTGCCGTGAAACCAATTTTTTCCTGAATTTTAGAGCAAAATGATAGATATGATATCGGCCTATAGTTTTTCAATACACAAGGGTCCAGATTACATTTCTAAAGTAATGGTTTAATCACTGCAGATTTGAAACATTTAGGAACGGATCCAGAAGTTAATGAGAGATTAATAATTGCCAGCACAGTCGGATTTCTGAATTGAGGTTTGATTCCCTGTTCTGATCATACACAGGTGCTGTGGGCTGTGTGCTCATGTTCTCAGTTAATTCCTCTGGATGCACGCACTTAGTCTTTGGTTGTGTACAGAAGAGCAGTGTTGCACAGACTTGCATGCAGCAATGCTGTGCTGCGCAGACCTGCTTAAAACTGTGTCCAGTGCTCTACGCCGAAGAAAATTAAACATGTTTAATTTCTTCTGTCCTACGCGCGTAGCCCTCAACATACTGCTGCGTAGGGAGAAAAAACTCGACGTAGAGCTGCTAAAAGTGGGCGTAGAGCTGCTCAACTCAGTGTAGACGATACGCTGCAAAGAGCAGCTCTACAAATATGCCAATGTGAAAGGGGCTATAGCACGAACTGTGTTATGACGATCCCACCCGCTGTGTTCACAGCTGGATGCTGTTCTTTGTTCTACCGGCTGCCACGCGCTCTGCGCTGGACTCTGCATACATAAAATAATTATTTCATGGTGGATTAATCTTTTTTTTCTGCAAATTGGCCATTGAACACGGGTCTAATCACTTCCTGAATCACAGAGGAGGCCGGAGGCGCATGTGCGCGCCTAACAAGCTGCAGAAAGCATTTTGAGCTGTCTAAAATGGTAATTATTTGTCATGTTTACATTATCATCGCTTGATAAAACAGTTGCGTGTTCTTTGCTTCTTGTCTGCAGCTGTTAAAGTATTTATTTTTATGTTTAGAACAGATTTAACTTCTTGCTGTAATTGTTTAGATGAGCTGCGCTCTGATACAATCTGCTGACGTCACCACTCGTTCTGTTCACTGCTTGTTTACTCTACTTGACGAGCTGCAGCTCATCAAGTGGAGTAAACAAGATTAGATCGCACCACACAGCATGACATCTGTGCGTGAAAGATTTTCTGAACATTTCAAAATTCTTTGTGCGCAATAGCATGGACCGGCGCCCCTCTGACATCCTGTCTGCACCCGTTAAAGACAAGTTTACTCTCCAGCATGAAGCAAAGGCATGCTTATGTAAATGCCCCTTATGGTTCACACAGGAGTAAATTAATGAGCTAAAATTTACAGCAGTTACACTGAAAAACTAGCAGAAGTATTAGACTGGTAGAAACAGTAAGAAAAGAAACGGGCGGGGGAACTCCTAAGAGTAAATCACTCCAAAGATTAACACAAGGGTAAAGAAATTAGCTAAAATTCCACAGCAGTTACACTGAAAAACAAACAGAAGTATTAAAGAAATTGGGGGGGTGGATGTCGGCCTAGCTAACGCAAGCTAATCGCCATCAAAAATGCTAGCCACTCTTAAGATTTACACAGGAGCAAAATAATGACCTAAAATTCACAGAAGTTACACTGAAAAACTAACAGAAGTATTAGACTAGTAAAAACAGTAATAAAAGAAACGGGGGGGGGGGGGGGATGTCGACCTAGAATTTAGCGAAAGCTAACAGGAGGACTTTAGTTAAATAAGATTCAGAGTGGATACACTTAAAAACCAAAAGAAGTGTTCAACAGAAATAAAAGATAAAAATACAACCGTGTAGAGATTGGAAGAGCGTCACAACAGCAAACAATCCGTCGGAAGCAAGTTGCCAGATCTGTGAGCCAGTGTCAGCCTTCCCAACTGGATGATGGATGAGGACAAATTATTTAAATCTGTTCTGATCAATTTACTCAACCTGTCACAGTAGGACTTCACCTTAATCTGCTGAATCTTAGCATTGGATTATACCCTGTGTACTTACTATGATGAGGCCTAGTCTGGAATTGTTGACTTTGACAGATTGGTGTGAATTCCAGGATGGTGTTTCGGAGTTGGCCATCTGCTATAAAGAAGCATTTCTAGACCAGTTTAAAAACGGTACAGCAGCAACTAATGAATATTTTTTGATGACTCCATTGACTATCTTCTCATTAGTTGATTAATTCTTTGGTTAACTTACAAATAAATAATAAGTACAATTACTGTTGATAACTTTTAGCCTTATATTCAAACATGTTTTCACATGTTTGAATACAACAGAAGTATCAAGTATTTTACAAAAAATTCCAACATAAAAAGATACAAAGTGCCTGCCACAAATCAAAAAGGCATTGGTCTTACACACAGCTTTGCCTCTTCCTGAGAGACAAAAGACATATTTTAGCATGAAACCTATGAATGAAAGAACCATTTCAAACTAAGTTTGACGTAATCATAGTATTCATAACAAAAATTAAGACTTATGCAGTGTAGGCTTAATTAGGAAATGTGTTAATTGCTGTTCTCACCAATCCCTCAGAGACTGGGGGTGAGTTTATTACTTATCTGCAATAAACAAATAAATATTGACACCGATGTACACTGTAAAGGAAATCAAACTCATTACAAAGAGAGGGTGGATGGGTGAGCACACAAAAGATAGAGAACACAGTGTGGGTATTAACAAAGCAATGATTCAGAGAGACAATAAAAATAATAATAAATACTAGCACATTGCCCATGGGGATCCATGGGCTCTAGATTGGGAAGTGTTTATAAAATAGGTAGATGACATTTTTCAAATTATGCAAAGTTTCTATAATGAGTTGGAATGACGAGTGAGTCCAGAATGTTTTAAGAACCTTACAACTCAACAGTCTTTAGAAAACGAACGCAACTCTAATTTCCTGTTGCACACTATTATTATTCTCATTATTATTATTACTTCTATTTTGTCATTTGATTTTTAAATGGACCACAATGGAAATAAGCGTTTTCACTTTCTTGTGTCATCCATGTATTTTAACATGTATTTACATTTATATTATGTGCTTAGATTGAACTTATTAAATAAAATTATGTACACATGCATGCTTTTAAGATACAGATGATTTACCAGCCACTGCTGGACTGGTGTGTGAGTCCAGAATGTAATTACCAACATCCATTGTTCAGTGATGTTAGTTAATATTCATAGTTAGTCCGATAAACAATCCATTTTGGTGACGTTCATCCTTGACCCAAAATAAATAAGCATACTAAACAGCAAATTTCAGGTCTCCCAAGTTTGTCCGTGATCAAAGTTATACACACGCACACAAATTTTTGTCTTTTCTGCATTCTGCCACAAGCAGGCGCTTTTATTTTTACACACCCACAAACAGAGACAGTGGCTGAAGAGATAAAACGCATTACTCTTCTCACTCATGGTAACGGTAACATGACACTTAACCCACTTATGGTAACGGCAACATGACACTTAACTAAACTTACTAAACCAATTGAACTACAAAAACTTCAATTGTTCACTGTTGTTAGCTAATATTTCTAATTTCTCCAAAAATATTAGTCTATCAACTTTCCATTTTCACAGCATTCATCCTTGACACAAAAATACATAAACAATACCAAATGGCAAATGTCAGTTCTCCCCAGTTTCTCCATGAACGAAGTCATATGCATGCACGCATACATGCACACATGCATGTATACATGCACACAAAGGCCACTTGGCTATTATAATATAGATTTGAGAAGGCAAATAAACATGGCCACAGGCCTGCACAAAAAGGATTCTGCATGGATGAAGCCGTTTCTCTGCTGTTGCATGCTGCACACCATACTCACCACTGCAGTTGAACAGGTACATGGAGCTGCATTTGGACGCACTCTAGTACAAGAGTGTTTGAGGAAGGGGGGTTGGTGCAAATGATGAGAAACTGAAGGGCTCTCAGAACGGAACAGACCAACAACAGCCGGCATATTTCAAAGAGCCGTTATAGTACAATTCACCGAAGCAGTCCACGCAAATCAAAGTATTTATGTAATAGACATAACGGATGTTGTCAACGCTTCATTTCAGCACTATAAACATTATTTCTTTGTCAATCACTACTTATCTGTGGTGTTTTGGACCTGCTGATGTTCCTGAAGTGACTTGTGTCTGCTGTCTTTTTCAGAATATATATATATATATATATATATATATATATATATATATATATACATACACAGTGAGGAAAATAAGTGAACACCCTGTTGTGTGGGCTGCCAGAAGAGGAGGTACTGCTGGCCCACCACCAGAAGGCGCCCTGCCTGAAGTGCGGGCTTCAGGCACGAGAGGGCGCTGCCGCCTCAGGAACAAGCCATGGTGACAGATGTCACCCATCATCCGTGACAGCTGTCACTAATCAACACATCTGGTATAAAAGCAGGAAGACACCTCCACCAAACTGCCGAGATATCATCTTCATCTGGAGGTAATACTCTCAGCCCCTTTTGTGAGATCGATAAATCTATTATTGTGAGTGTTTGCAGGAGAACCGGTCGTTTTTGAGGAGGCTGTGCAAGACGGCGCTCCTTTTCAGCTGAGACCGCTGCAACGCGCTGAGTGAGAGGTGGAGGTGGCATTCCCACCATTGTTACTGGGTGTTCACACACCCACCCTTTGACTGTCTTTTGCTTTCTGCCAGCAGTACCAGATCCGACACGCCGGGAAGGTGGCCACCTGGGGACTCCGGGACTTGGCGGCTCCAGTATTCCTCGGGTTCAGGTGACGGTGGAAATCGTGTGGTTCCGGTTCGTTTCCAGACGGGCGTCTCCTATCGTCGAGCCTGCCCACACGACACCTTTTATTAATTGACTGTTGCACATTCTGATTCTGCTGTGTTTAGTTGTGACATTCACACCAGTAAAGTGTTATAATTTGACTCCTTCCATTGTCCGTTCATTTACGCCCCCTGTTGTGGGTCCATGTCACTACACTTTCCCAACACACCCTGTGGTTTTGCATGTTCTCCCACTTAGAAATCATGGAGGGGTCTGAAATTTTCATCTCAGGTACATGTCCACTGTGAGAGACATAATCTAAAAAAACAAAATCCGGAAATTATAATGTATGATTTTTTAATAATTTATTTGTATGTTACTGCTGCAAATAAGTATCTGAACACCTACCAACCAGCAAGAATTGTGGCTCTCACAGACCTGTTAATTTTTCTTTAATAAGGCCTCTTATTCTGCACTCTTTACCTGTATTAATTGCACCTGTTTGAACTTGTTACCTGTATAAAAGCCTGTTCACACACTCAATCAATCACACTCCAACCTGTCCACCATAGCCAAGACCAAAGAGCTGTCTAAGGACACCAGGGACAAAACTGTAGACCTGCACAAGGTTGGGATGGACTACAGGACAACAGGCAAGCAGCATGGTAGAAGACAACAACTGTTATGATTATTTATTAGAAAGTGGAAGAAACACAAGATGACTGTCAAACTCCCTCAGTCTGGGATTCCATGCAAGATCTCACTTTGTGGGGTAAGGATGATTCTGAGAAAGCTCAGAACTACACAGGAGGACCTGGTCAATGACCTGAAGAGAGCTGGGACCACAGTCACAAAGATTACATTAGTAACACATGATGTTGTCATGCTTTAAAATCCTGCAGGGCAGCAAGGTCCCCCTGCTCAAGCCAGCACATATCCAGGCCCGTTTGAAGTTCACCAGTGACCATCTGGATGATCCAGAGGAGGCATGGAAGAAGGTCATGTGGTCAGCTGAGACCAGAATACAGCTTTTTGGAATCAACTCCACTTACCATGTTTAGAGGATGAGAACAACTCCAAGAAAACCATCCCAACCGTGAAGCATGGGGGTGGAAACGTCATACTCCTGGGGTGATCTTCTGCAAAGGGGACAGGATGACTGCACCGTATTGAAGGGAGAATGGATGGGGTCATGTATTGTGAAATTTTGGCAAACAACCTCCTTCCCTCAGTAAGAGCATTGAAAGATGGTCATGGCTGGGTCTTCCAGCCTGACGATGACCCAAAACACACAGCCAGGGCAATGAAGGAGGGGCTCCTTAAGAAGCTTTTCAAGGTCCTGGAGTGGCCTGGCCAGTCTCCAGACCTGAACTCAATAGAAAATCTTTGGAGGGAGCTGAAATTCCAAACCTGAAAGATCTAGAGAAGATCTGTATGGAGGAGTGGACCAAAATCCCTGCTGCAGTGTGTGAAAACTTGGTCAAGAACTACAGGAAATGTCTGACCTCTGTAATTGCAAACAAAGGCTACTGTACCAAATATTAACATTGATTTTCACAGGTGTTCAAATACTTATTTGCAGCAGTAACATACAAATAAATTATTAAAAAAAAATCATACATTGTGATTTCCAGATATTTTTTTTAGATTGTGTCTCTCACAGTGGACATGCACCTAAGATGAAAATTTCAGACCCTCCATGATTTCAAAGTAGGAGAATTTGCATCGTAGTGTGTTCAAATACTTATTTTCCTCACTCATATATATATATATATATATATATATATATATATATATATATATATATATATAATACCAGCTTTGGCTCCCAATGTTGTATTTGCCATGTCTATTTTGAGTTTTCAGCCAAATAAGGTCTCACTTTAATAGCAGTTAGAGGTGGTCAGAATGATAATGGACATGTGGCAGCACCTTGACCCCCCGAATTAAAAAAAAACAAAGCGCAACACTTTCACTTTAAGCTAGGGTAGGTAACTCTGTTCAGAAACACTTTTTGTTATATTGGGTGAAATGGTCCGACAATCCTAACAGTCGGCAATACATTATGTATTCAAAAAAAGGAAAAAAAAAAAAAAAATCAGACGTGTAGCAGCTGTAGGATTGATAAAACTCTGACCAGTATAAGCCCAGCGGTCTGCTCTCAAAAAACCAATCAGATGCTTTCATGTCAAGTTCTTCCTGCTCGTGTCGCCACGCTCAATGCCACCCTCTGTCCCTCCCTCCTCCGCGTGTGCACTCATCTCGTTTCACCGAAGAAGTTCACTTCGGTACAATGGCAGAGGGAATACAGCCAAAACTACCACTTCCACCAGATTATGCCATGTCGGATTAATCATTTTCTCTGCAAATTATTTTTAGTTTCATGAAAGGAAAGTTGATAATAAACTCAAACTGAAGCCAAGACTCTAATCTGATCTCTGACTCAGCTGTGAAACTGAAAATACTTGCTTTGTCCCTGTCCAAATATTTATGTATATAACGATGCTTCTACTTTTGCTGATTGGCTGTATTTCACTTAATAAACACAAAACTCCCCTGAGGAGAAAATATACAACTATGCAGCTCCATTAACGTGACTGTTTGTGTATGTGCCCTGTGGTGTCTTCCAAAATACACCAACACATGCACACAACCCAAACAAATAACGAATCAAAGCCCAGACTAACAGATGGCTTGTGTCATCCCATCCCTCACTTCTTATCTCCCTTTCCCTCTCTCTTTCCTTCAAAGTGACATCTTAGAGGTCACCTCTCTCCTCCCCTATGGTTGCCTCTTCTGTGCCCCCCACTCCCAATTTGGCTTCTACATCCACTCCATCTCTCTCTGCATTTCTAATTGGTTTCATCTTCTGTAACTCTTGCACCATCCTTCTCTCATGTTTTTCTTCCACAAACCTTTTTTTTTAAAAAACCTTTTTCCTCCCTAGTGTGTGTGTGTGTATGTATGTGTGTGTATATATATATATATATATAGAGAGAGAGAGAGAGAGAGAGAGAGAGAGAGAGAGAGAGAGAGAGAGAGAGAGAGAGAGAGAGAGAGAGAGATATGTGTGTGTGTGTGTACACATATACACTGCACAAATTAACCAGTTTTTTTTCATTTAATAGCACCAAATAAAAATAACACAATGAGCACTTCCACAGCCTTGAAAAAAAAAAAATCATCTCCATTGTGGGAACGTGCATTTGAAGGTCATCACCTAAATCCCTGCCACTTCTTCCTTCTTTCACTCTGGTTATCACAGCAGATCAGTGGTGGATCTGCACATTGATTTTGGAACATGTTTTGCACTGGATACCTTTCCTGGTGCAACTCCACATAACATGGAGCAGGTGAGGCCTTGAACCGGGAGGCCTTCGGCACTGGCAACAAGCACACCTAACCACTTGGCCACCGCCTCTGCCCCAACAGTCGAATATTAATGATGATAATAAATACAATTATTCAAGATATTCATCTTCACCACAGTAACCAGACACAAGAAATGGGTGCTGAATCTATTTAGAGCAGGGTGACTTAAATCAAAACCACCTTTATTCATGCAGGTGTGTGCTTTTCACGGTCATGGTGCTGAATCCGAAATTGTGCCACACCTCATCTTGGGACATTCATTTTTGATATGAGCAATGTTCAATAAATAATATTTGCAGCTAAAATGTTTAAGAATTTTGTCCATAGCTGCAAGTGGCTGATTAAATTATATTTTGCACCTAAAGTCATTAACACATGCAAAAACCTCTTTTACATACAGTTGTTTGCATTATGTTACCAACCACTGTAATGTGTGCAATTATTCTTAGTAATCCACCCACAAAATGTTCTCCAACCCAACGCGCAAAAGTCTGGAAAACCCACAAAATTTAGCACTCGTTATATGGTCCATCCAGAAAGTATTCACAGCACTTCACTTTCCCACATTTTATGTTACAGCTTTATTCCAAAATGGAGTAAATATATTTTTCCCCCCTCACAGTTCAAGTCACAACAACCCATAATGACAATATGAAAAAAGTTTTTTTTTTTTTTTTTTGCAAATTTAGTAAAAATAAAAAACTAAGACATCACGAGTACGTAAGTACTAACACCCCTTGATCAATACTTTGTTGATGCACCTTTGGCAGCAATTACAGCCTCAAGTCTTCTTGAATATGATGCCACAAGCTTGGTGCACCTATGTTTAGGTAGTTTTGCCCATTTCTCTTTGCAGCACCTCTCAAGCTCCATCAGGTTGGATGGGGAGCGTCAGTGCCCAGCCGTGTTCAGATATCTCCAGACATGTTCAATCGGATTCAGGTCTGAGGTCTCGCTGGGCCACTCAAGGACATTCACAGAGTTGTCTCGAAGCCACTCCTTTGATATCTTGGCTGTGTGTTTAGGGTCACTGTCCTGCTGAAAGATGAACCGTCCCCCCAGTCTGAGGTCAAGAGCACTCTGGAGCAGGTTTTCATCCAGGATGTCTCTGTACATTGCTGCATTCATCTTTCCCTCAATCCAGACTTGTCGCCCAGTTTCTGAGGCTGAAAACATCACCACAGCATGATGCTGCCCCCACCATGCTTTACTCTGGGATGCTGCCTGGTTTCCTCCAAACATAACACCTGGCATTCACACCAAAGAGTTCAACCTTTGTCTCATCAGAACAGAGAATGTTTCTTATGGACTCAGAGTCTTTCAGGTGCCTTTTGACAAACTCCAGGTGGGCTGCCATGTGCATTTTACTAAGGAGTGGCTTCCATCTGGATACTCTACCATACAGGCCTGACTGGTGGATTGCTGTGGAGATGGTTGTCCTGGAAGGTTCTCCTCTCTCCACAGAGGAATGCTGGAGCTCTGAAAGGGTGACCATCGGGTTCTTGGTCAACTCTCTAACTAAGGGCCTAAGAGTCCTGGTGGATCTGAACTTGATCCATTTATGGCTGATGGAGACAACTGGGACCTTCAAAGCAGCAGAAACGTTTCTGTAACCTTCCCCAGATTTGTGCCTCGATTTGTGCCTCCTGTCTCGGAGGTCTACAGACAATTCCTTTGACGTCATGCTTGGTTTGTGCTCTGACATGCACTGTCAACTGTGGGACCTTATATGTAGACAGGTGTGTGCCTTTCCAAATCATGTCCAATGAACTGAATTTACCAGAGGCGGACTCTAATTAAGGTACAGAAACATCTCAAGGATGATCAGTAGAAAAGGGATGCACCTAAGCTCAATTTTGAGCTTCATGGCAAAGGCTGTGAATACTTACGTACATGAGATTTAATAAATTTGGAAAAATCTAAAAAAAAAAAAAAAAAAAAATTCACATTGTCATTATGGGCCATTGTGTGTAGAAGTTTGAGAAAAAAATGAATTTCAGCCATTTTGGAATAAGAGTAACATAAAATGTGGAAAAAGTGCAGCGCTGTGAATACTTTACGGATGCACACACCGTCCCCTCAGCCTGTGATAGTCAACACTGATGTATCAATGTTGTTGTCTGCTGTCAGCCCCCCTCCACCACAACATCCATCTGTGGGCTTCAACGTGGGAATGATTTGCATCATGAATCATCACTCCTTAATATGGCAAGTAATAATCTGCAGAGAGCCATGAGGTCAGAGCAGACTCCAAAGTTTAACTGTGCTGCTGCTGAAATAAAGATTAAACACAAGTTGTCTGACTCTACTGAAATTGTTAAGCATATAAACTGGATTGATATGACTGTGCTTGCTGCGTGCTGTAATATCAGGAAAAATATTAGTATGAGATTCGGTATCAGCAGATACTCAATACTAAATGACTTTCATCACAATCAGGGGACTTTAATTGGGACAACCTGACATGTCTGATGTTTTCAGACAGAGCACTGTGTATCTACAACCCCAATTCTAATGAAGTTGGGATGTTGTGTAAAATGTAAATAAAAAGAGAATACAATGATTTGCAAATCCTCTCCAACCTATATTCAGTTGAATACACCACAAAGACAAGATATTTAATGTTCAAACTGATAAACTTTATTTTTGTGGAAATATTTGCTCATTTTGAAATGGATGCCTGCAACATGTTTCAAAAAAGCTGGGACAGTGGCAACAAAAGACTGGTAAAGTTGATGAATGCTTTGGAACATTCCACAGGTGAACAGGTTAATTAGAAACAGGTGAGTGTCATGATTGGGTATAAAAGGAGCATCCCCAAAAGGCTCAGCCATTCACAAACAAAGATGGGGTGAGGATCACCACTTTGTAAACAACTGTGTGAAAAAAACAGTCCAACAGTTTAAGAACAATGTGTCTCAATGTTCAATTGCAAGGAATTTAGAGATTCCATTATCTACAGTCCATAATATAATCAGAAGATTCAGATTCAGTGAATCTGGAGAATGTTCTACACGTAAGCGGCAAGGCCGAAAACCAACACTGAATGCCCGTGACCTTCGATCCCTCAGGCGGCACTGCATTAAAAACTGACAGTTCGTCGCTGCAGCTACAAGTGCAAGTTAAAACTCTACCATGCAAAGCGAAAGCCATACATCAACAACATCCAGAAACGCTGCGACCTTTTCTGGGCCTGAGCTCATTTGAAATGGACAGACACAAAGTGGAAAAGTGTGCTGTGGTATGATGAGCCCACATTTCAAATTGTTTTTGGAAATCATGGACGCCATGTCCTCTGGACAAAAGAGGAAAAAGACCATCCAGATTGTTACCAGTGCAAAGTTCAAAGGCCAGCATCTGTGATGGTATGGGGGTGTGTTAGTGCCCATGGCATGGGCAACTTACACATCTGTGATGGCATCATCAATGCTGAAAGGTACATCCAAGTTTTGGACCAACACATGTTGCCATCCAAGCAACGTCTTTTTCAGGGACGTCCCTGCTTATTTCAGCAAGACAATGCCAAGCCACATTCTGCACGCATTACAATAGCATGGCTTTGTAGTAAAAGAGTGCGGTACTAGACTGGCCTGCCTGCAGTCCAGACCTGTCGCCCATTGAAAATGTGTGGCGCATTATGAAGCCCAAAATACGACAACGTGAAGTCGTACATCAAGCAAGAATGGGAAAGAATTCCACCTACAAAGCTTCAACAATTACTGTCCTCAGTTCCCAAACACTTATTGAGTGTTGTTAGAAGGAAAGTGTTGTGTGTCGTCCTCTCCCCCCCCCTCAGGTGGCATTCCTTGTGGAGCTGATGAGCACACCTGTCTGCAATCAAATTGCTCCATATAAACCCTCGTTCAACAGCTCATCAGCGCCAGATACTCAGTGTTCACGACTTGGTACCTGGCCTCTCTGTTTCTGGATAGAGCCTTTCTGTCTGCGTTCCATTGCAGTGTTCTCTTGAGTCTGTTTGGCTACCTGCATGTTTCCTGTCACCTGTTCTAGTTTGGGTCTGAGTAATTAGGAGCAGCCACCCTCATACTGTTTCTCCTCCTCCGCAGTGACACCGCTCTCCGGCAGCTCCACAGGGGGCCACCTGGACCACGGACCACTCACAATTCCACATCAGATCTCCACCTGCACACCGAGTCTACTTGGGCTGCGACCACCTGTTTCCACCGCAACGTGGGCCAGGTCTCCACTCTGCAAACCTCGCAAGCAGTACACACCATTTATGCAGCATTTGTTCTTGTAATCATCCATGTACAATAAATATGGTTTTCTTTATCCATTCAGCCTCCCTGTGTTGGAGTCCAATCCTGGTGTTTGGGTCAACTTTGTAACAGAAAGGTGATGTAACACAGTAGTAAACATAACACTGTCCCAGCTTTTTTGAAACATGTTGCAGGCATCCATTTCAAAATGAGCAAATATTTGCACAAAAAGAATAAAGTTGATCAGTTTAAATAGCTTAAATATCTTGCCTTTGTGGTGTATTCAATTGAATATAGGTTGAAGACGATTTGCAAATCATTGTATTCTGTTTTTATTTACATTTTACACAATGTCCCAACTTCATTGGAATTTGGGTTGTACATGCCAGATTAAAATTCTTTGAAAACACTTTATGTTTATGTTGCCTCTCATCAATCTTTTTTGTCCATCCCACCCACTTAATGTGCTTTTTTGTAGGGCTGCAGCTATTTTTATTTTTTCAAAAAAATTAATCATTAACAATCAATACTTTCCCTCTCTCTAATGCGCACTGACAAAAGATAAACCCACCAACCTCTTATCAAAAGATTTATTACTGAACTGTAATTTAAGTGTTATCCAGTTTCATTTCTTCTCAAACTTGTAACCAGTGTCACATTTTGTCTTCATATTGTCTCCTTATTTCTCCACCAACTCTTCACTGCTATCCAATTTACACTTTATGCCACTTTTCTGTGTGGCTGAGCCAGGCTACACAATAACAACTTGGACCACATGCTGTGCTCACAACACAGTTTCAATAGTTGTTCAATACATGAAAACATGGACATTCATTCATTCATTTTTTTACACCCACATATTCCAATTAAGGGTCACAGGGGAGCTGGACCCTATCCCAGCAGTATATGTACACGAGGCAGTATACACCCTACACAAGCTGCCATTTGTTGTACCATTGATCTAGTAATGATAAACAGAGCTGAAGCACACCAGTACTGTGCACTCAGCGTTCATTCATTCATTCATTCATTCTCGATACCTGCTTACTTCATTCCACGGTCACAGGGAGTTGGAGCCTATCCTAGCTGTCATGAGGCGGGCATTGTATGTGTACTCAGTATGAAAATTTGGGATGTTATGGCTTACGTTAAAATGAAAATTGCTATGTTAAAATGTCCGCAAAATCCCTTTGAATCTCATTCCTTCCATCTCATTCTCATTTTTCTCTCACATATTCCATATTCCTATCCATCTATCTCTGTGCTCCAACCTCCTCCTCTCACAAGTCTCCTCATTCCATCCATCCTTTTGTCACCTTACAGACGGTAGTGACAGCAGCGGACAGACAGGGTCAGGGCACCTAAATTAAACAACTGAATGAACATCCTCCGAGGCCGGTGATTCCATAATTTTTGCCAGGGGTTGTATATAGTACCTATATGTACGCAATCTACATCAATATATAAACAATTAATTAACTGAAAAATACAAAAATGTATTTCAATTCCATTCCGATATTTCTTCCATGTGTTCCGGAAAATAGGATTCTTCTGGAAGAAACACAATCCTGGATTATTTAAACTCGTCAATGTGTGCTAGATTTCAAATTTCATTATATAAACAATATCATCATCATCAACAACAACAAAAATGTTTGTATAGCGCTGCACCCTTGCCAAACACTTTTTGGTACTAATAAGAGATGGCATAATTCCTTTATTGCCTGCCAAAATGGCACAGCAACATATCAATCATATTAATCCCAAAGATCAAATCTGGAACCTGCCGATGCCACTGTGTATAGCTGGAGCCACTAAAGAGTGCAAAAAGTAATCTATAATTCACATGTATGCTGATGATCATGGTTATCAGTATTCTCTCTCTCTTTCTCCCCATCTGCTTCCCTCTCTTGCCAGAAAACAAGTACCGGCATCAGTCGGCTCTTGCTGGATCCATGATGCCAAATAAATATATGCTAATATACCTTTTTGTATGTTGCTCACTCCTTCTCTCCCCATCCACCTATTCTTGCCAAACCACACCTTCCTTACTATACTTCTGCATCTTGTATCCTCAGAACCTCTATCACTGGTTCACTCCATCTCACCTTATCACAGTGTGGATGGCAGTGGGGCGAGCCAGGCAGCTCTCTTATGGGATGAAGAGCCAACATCTGGTGGCTGGCTCAGATCAAAGTGCTCCGCTGGAAACACACCAACAGCCATGCACACAGAAATAAACACCAGTGCCGCCTAACAGCAGGGGGACGAGTGGCAACATGAGTAAAGGGGAAATGGAGAGAGTGAGAAATGGATCAGACTACTGAAAAGAAGTTGTCCAGGAGTTGATGTAAGATGCAGCAAGGGAGCATGTTATGGAGTCAAATGGAAACTAATGGTATTTCTGGAGAATTATGAAAATAAAGAATGTGGGAGGAAGATTAAAAGGAACTTTGGGAATGACAAATGATTGTAAGAATCACACAAGCAACTTACAGGACATGAACAATGCACACCACACCATGAGGTGTGGCAGACTTTGTGCCCTCTCACCTTCCTTGCACTCCAGGGCCACCCTTGATTCCAGATTGTCCATCTGGAGTTGCAACCGTTTGAGGGTACGGTCTGCATCACGGGACTTCCTCTTATAAGCAATCAGCACCCCGATGATGACGAGCAGCAGCAAGCCGCCACCTCCTCCAATACCAATGATGGCAGGCAGGGTGAGGAGGCTGTCCGAGTAGATCTGTAAAGTCCCTGGAGAGTACTCAAAGCCTCCAACACGGACCTAGTAGAAAGACAAAGAGAAATGTTACATTCTCCAACTGTTTAGCAGGTGGATCAGATACCAGGCCCATATCCTGTAATACATACTTATTTTAATGAAGACAGAAATTGTCGAACTGGAAATGGTGAGTGATTTTATTTGACATTTATTTACACTGATATACATATATATATATATATATATATATATATATATATATATATATATATATATATATATATATATATAAATACATACACACACACATTACACAACTGTTATGAACCAAAGACTTTGGTAAGGCTATTTCTAGCACCAATTTGTCCAGTTTGTCCACATGAATAAAGGTGTATTTTCAATGAAGAATTTTCTAAAAATGCATTCAATTTTTTCTGATTTAGATTAAAAAAAATAGTTCCACGGTGTTCTTGGCAAATATGTGACAAAGATTTTGAAAGCTGAGACTGTTGTGAACATTTTGATATGCAACACATGGGTGTAATACAAAACAACAGTACCTTAATATGGGAATAACTGAACATGTGGTAAATTTATTCATTCATTTTCTATACCCGCTTACTCCAATTAAGGGTTGTCAGGGGGCTGGAGCCTATCTCAGCAATCATATGGCAAGAGGTGGGGTACAGCCTGGACAGGACCGCAGTCTATTGCAGAGTCACATGTACACAAACAAACCTGTGCACACCTAGAGTCAATTTAAGGGCCCCTTCACACAGTGCGAATTTGGTCGAATTGCGCATTAAGTGCGCATGAAGCAGGACTTGTATGCAAACCGTGTAATTTTGTAGCTGCTTCCAATGCCTCATATACCTGTTGCTGCAACTATTTGCGCACACCAGCAGCTGACAGACAGACTGTGCGCTGTGCGAGCCCATCGAACCCAGGTGTCGGCCAAATTCCAGGTGACACACATGGACGTCTAACACCGCTCGCATGGCACTTGGAAAATGTGTGGCCATTCACACTCTTGGCACGACACCAGTCTGCAGACAATCACTGTTGTCCTGGCAGTGAAATTTGTCTAAGTGCCCCACAAGTGTGGCTTTGGTGTGTGCGCTAAAAACTGACAGGAGGTGTGGCCGCCCACTGAAACAGCTGTAGAGATCTGTCATTGTGGACATCCCAGCTGGACAGTAGCGTGTTTGGACGGACATGGACTAACAACTGACCACTGTGATGCACGGGTGTCTGTTTGCTGTCATCAAGTGGACATAAATGAAAACATATATCACTGTGGTGATGGGTTGCAACTGACGGTGCACACATGGACAGGCTGCCCCCAGGTTGAAACGGACCGTCATCAGATCATAACACGCAGCAGGCAATCTGACTGTCACATTACCCACGTGAGCTCTGTTCCACATGACGCAGTGTCCTGTGGCACGCCGTCCACAACACACGTGTCGGCAGGACACGCGTGTGGGCCGGTAGGACATGCGCCAACAGATATGGACATGAATGAGACGAGCAAACTGCTTCTCATTCATGTCATTTCATGACATCAGTCCATGGGTCATCTACAGAGCAACAGACGGATCATATTTGTATTGCCCGCTTGATGAGAGGGATTTAATACAATGCAATGTTTTTATATGGTGCGTCATTTTTTTTTTTAAAATACATCCATGTGCTTCCTGATATGAGGCAGTTTCCAGCACCTGTCACAGGACAGAGATGGTAGCTCACTTGTAAAGTTTCCAACTGGCAATCAGAGCTTTTGGAAGGCATGGGTTTGAATCCCATGGGTGACATGTACTTTTTATTATTTTTAATGGTACACATCGTGCAGCTGCCCTAAAGATTCCAATTTACCTAACCTGCATGTCTTTGGAAGTAAGAAGAAACTGGAGGAAACCCACGTGAAAACGGGGAGAACATGCAAACTCCACATAGAAAGGCACGGATAGGAAACGATCCCACAACATTCTTGCTGTGAGGCAACAGTGACAACCACTAAACCACTCTGTCGCCCAAGTATGGTAAAATCCAGAAAATACCCCTAGACCTCAGGGAGTTAAATATAAATTTAATCAGCTATTGCTGCCAGCATTAGATCTATGCTAAACAAAAAGGTTATAGCTTATTTTGGCATTTCAAATTACCAATATCATATTTAAGAGCAGCTATCACAAGATGGTGGCTTTAAGTGTATACTCAGCCACATCTACTACAAATCCAAGTCTTTGTGCTAAATCCCCCACATTCCATTTAATGTGTCAGACCAAACAGTACCAAGCTGAGGCAAACGTAAGCCAAAACAACCAAAATCTTCATATCTGGGTTGGGGGAGGAAACATCTGTTTCAAGCAGAGTTGTAGTCTTACACACCTCTCTGCAGCTTCTCTCCCTATGCCATCCCCTCATTACCCCATCCCCGTAGAGACGGTGCCTGCTCCCAGACTACCAATAACCAGCAAAAATCTATTTAAGCATAAAAATTCAAAAAGAAAAAATAATATAGCACCTTCAACTGCACCACAGACTAAAACAGTTAAATGTGGTCTATTAAACATTAGGTCTCTCTCTTCTAAGTCCCTGTTGGTAAATGATACAATAATTGATCAACATATTGATTTATTCTGCCTTACAGAAACCTGGTTACAGCAGGATGAATATGTTAGTTTAAATGAGTCAACACCCCCGAGTCACACTAACTGTCAGAATGCTCGTAGCACGGGCCGGGGCGGAGGATTAGCAGCAATCTTCCATTCCAGCTTATTAATTAATCAAAAACCCAGACAGAGCTTTAATTCATTTGAAAGCTTGACTCTTAGTCTTGTCCATCCAAATTGGAAGTCCCAAAAACCAGTTTTATTTGTTATTATCTATCGTCCACCTGGTCGTTACTGTGAGTTTCTCTGTGAATTTTCAGACCTTTTGTCTGACTTAGTGCTTAGCTCAGATAAGATAATTATAGTGGGCGATTTTAACATCCACACAGATGCTGAGAATGACAGCCTCAACACTGCATTTAATCTATTATTAGACTCTATTGGCTTTGCTCAAAAAGTAAATGAGTCCACCCACCACTTTAATCATATCTTAGATCTTGTTCTGACTTATGGTATGGAAATAGAAGACTTAACAGTATTCCCTGAAAACTCCCTTCTGTCTGATCATTTCTTAATAACATTTACATTTACTCTGATGGACTACCCAGCAGTGGGGAATAAGTTTCATTACACTAGAAGTCTTTCAGAAAGCGCTGTAACTAGGTTTAAGGATATGATTCCTTCTTTATGTTCTCTAATGCCATATACCAACACAGTGCAGAGTAGCTACCTAAACTCTGTAAGTGAGATAGAGTATCTCGTCAGTAGTCTTACATCCTCATTGAAGACAACTTTGGATGCTGTAGCTCCTCTGAAAAAGAGAGCTTTAAATCAGAAGTGCCTGACTCTGTGGTATAACTCACAAACTCGTAGCTTAAAGCAGATAACCCGTAGGTTGGAGAGGAAATGGCGTCTCACTAATTTAGAAGATCTTCACTTAGCCTGGAAAAAGAGTCTGTTGCTCTATAAAAAAGCCCTCCGTAAAGCTAGGACATCTTTCTACTCATCACTAATTGAAGAAAATAAGAACAACCCCAGGTTTCTTTTCAGCACTGTAGCCAGGCTGACAAAGAGTCAGAGCTCTATTGAGCTGAGTATTCCATTAACTTTAACTAGTAATGACTTCATGACTTTCTTTGCTAACAAAATTTTAACTATTAGAGAAAAAATTACTCATAACCATCCCAAAGACGTATCGTTATCTTTGGCTGCTTTCAGTGATGCCGGTATTTGGTTAGACTCTTTCTCTCCGATTGTTCTGTCTGAGTTATTTTCATTAGTTACTTCATCCAAACCATCAACATGTTTATTAGACCCCATTCCTACCAGGCTGCTCAAGGAAGCCCTACCATTATTTAATGCTTCGATCTTAAATATGATCAATCTATCTTTGTTAGTTGGCTATGTACCACAGGCTTTTAAGGTGGCAGTAATTAAACCATTACTTAAAAAGCCATCACTTGACCCAGCTATCTTAGCTAATTATAGGCCAATCTCCAACCTTCCTTTTCTCTCAAAAATTCTTGAAAGGGTAGTTGTAAAACAGCTAACTGATCATCTGCAGAGGAATGGTCTATTTGAAGAGTTTCAGTCAGGTTTTAGAATTCATCATAGTACAGAAACAGCATTAGTGAAGGTTACAAATGATCTTCTCATGGCCTCGGACAGTGGACTCATCTCTGTGCTTGTTCTGTTAGACCTCAGTGCTGCTTTTGATACTGTTGACCATAAAATTTTATTACAGAGATTAGAGCATGCCATAGGTATTAAAGGCACTGCGTTGCGGTGGTTTGAATCATATTTGTCTAATAGATTACAATTTGTTCATGTAAATGGGGAATCTTCTTCACAGACTAAAGTTAATTATGGAGTTCCACAAGGTTCTGTGCTAGGACCAATTTTATTCACTTTATACATGCTTCCCTTAGGCAGTATTATTAGACGGTATTGCTTAAATTTTCATTGTTACGCAGATGATACCCAGCTTTATCTATCCATGAAGCCAGAGGACACACACCAATTAGCTAAACTGCAGGATTGTCTTACAGACATAAAGACATGGATGACCTCTAATTTCCTGCTTTTAAACTCAGATAAAACTGAAGTTATTGTACTTGGCCCCACAAATCTTAGAAACATGGTGTCTAACCAGATCCTTACTCTGGATGGCATTACCCTGAGCTCTAGTAATACTGTGAGAAATCTTGGAGTCATTTTTGATCAGGATATGTCATTCAAAGCGCATATTAAACAAATATGTAGGACTGCTTTTTTGCATTTACGCAATATCTCTAAAATCAGAAAGGTCTTGTCTCAGAGTGATGCTGAAAAACTAATTCATGCATTTATTTCCTCTAGGCTGGACTATTGTAATTCATTATTATCAGGTTGTCCTAAAAGTTCCCTAAAAAGCCTTCAGTTAATTCAAAATGCTGCAGCTAGAGTACTGACGGGGACTAGAAGGAGAGAGCATATCTCACCCATATTGGCCTCTCTTCATTGGCTTCCTGTTAATTCTAGAATAGAATTTAAAATTCTTCTTCTTACTTATAAGGTTTTGAATAATCAGGTCCCATCTTATCTTAGGGACCTCGTAGTACCATATCACCCCAATAGAGCGCTTCGCTCTCAGACTGCAGGCTTACTTGTAGTTCCTAGGGTTTGTAAGAGTAGAATGGGAGGCAGAGCCTTCAGCTTTCAGGCTCCTCTCCTGTGGAACCAGCTCCCAATTCAGATCAGGGAGACAGACACCCTCTCTACTTTTAAGATTAGGCTTAAAACTTTCCTTTTTGCTAAAGCTTATAGTTAGGGCTGGATCAGGTGACCCTGAACCATCCCTTAGTTATGCTGCTATAGACGTAGACTGCTGGGGGGTTCCCATGATGCACTGTTTCTTTCTCTTTTTGCTCTGTATGCACCACTCTGCATTTAATCATTAGTGATCGATCTCTGCTCCCCTCCACAGCATGTCTTTTTCCTGGTTCTCTCCCTCAGCCCCAACCAGTCCTAGCAGAAGACTGCCCCTCCCTGAGCCTGGTTCTGCTGGAGGTTTCTTCCTGTTAAAGGGAGTTTTTCCTTCCCACTGTAGCCAAGTGCTTGCTCACAGGGGGTCGTTTTGACCGTTGGGGTTTTACATAATTATTGTATGGCCTTGCCTTACAATATAAAGCGCCTTGGGGCAACTGTTTGTTGTGATTTGGCGCTATATAAAAAAAATTGATTGATTGATTGATCTGTGCTGTGGGGCTATATTGGGAACTACCAGAGCACAGATGCCATGTCATATCCAAGCAGTTGTTGCATGCAGAACATGTGAATAAAAAGGTTTGGAGTTGTTTTTCCTCCTCCTCCTTTCCTTTTATTCCATCTTCACTGGGTTCACAGTATGACCATAAAATACCAACTAGAGGAGGATAAAAATAGGCACAGACCTCTCACACCCACCAGCCAAGCTGTACTGAATATCTGTACTGTTAAAACCCAGAGCATTATGTCAGCCAAACAAGACCAATGAAAAGCTTCGAAGACATAAACACAGCCAACCGCACAAGAAACAGGATGTGTGTGTGTGTATGTAGGCATTTGAAAAGAAACGAGAAATCTAGTGTAATTGAAGAGCTTCAGTTCTGATGGGGAGAAAAGAAACAAATGAATGTATTCAAAGGAGGAAGTGGATTGACATAAAAAATGGGAATGAATAGCACATCTGAAACAGCGCCAAGAACAGGCGGCTATAGAGGAAGACAGGCTGAGACACTGAAAGATGCAAAAAACGAGACGCTCCAGAGATGGCAAGAATAAAACATCAAGAAGATGACGAAATAGCAGGTATTTAAGGTGAAAAATGGAACTTTGAAAGGGATGGATGGATATTTTCATTGCATGCACCTAACTAGAAGTCACCAGATTCCACCTAGTACGTGATAAATGACAAGATGATGACAGACAAATTATTTTCGGAGAATCTTCAGACAGCGTGTATGCTGTGGTACTCACAGTCACTTTATGCTCTCCGGTCAGATTTGGCCATTCACACAGCAGCTGGCTCTCAGACAGTGTGAGGACGCAGGGTGTTTCACCAATCAGCACCGTGTAGTTCAGCTTTGCATTTCCAGGGGCTGTAGGAATTAGGTTACGACCCTGGACACATGATTTCATCAGACACACCCCGTATGTAATATGTCTGCAAATACAACAGCCATCATTATGCAAGTATGAAGGACTTCATTTCAGCTCAGACTCATGCCACAGCCACAGAAAGCATTAACTTCTGATTAGCAGCTGTCTGCCAAGCGTTCAACCACCATTCTACAGCATCTGCAAGTTGAACCTCCACTCCCCCAGCATCCACCCACTCCCTTTTTTAAGTAAAGTTGTTTAAATACTCACCCAAACCAATTTTTTGTATGATTAAATGTGCACCCTAAATTAATTTGTGACTCAAACACATTGGAAAAAGCAAAAAAGAAAGAGTTTTCATGACATTTTTAATCGTCGCTTTTACGTCTTGCCTGTGATGACATCATCAGTGTACGCTGGCAGTAGCTGTGTGACAATGGTGTCAATTTGAATGGTAAATGGACTGCATTTATATAGCGCTTTTCCATCTGCATCAGACGCTCAAAGTGCTTTACAACTCAATGCCTCACATTCACCCCGATGTCAGGCTGCTGCCATACAAGGTGCCCACAACACACCGGGAGCAACTAGGGGATTAATGACCTCGCCCAAGGGCCCTTACTGATTTTCTGGTCAGGCTGGGATTTGAACCGAGGATCCTCTGGTCTCAAGCCCAACGCTTAAACACCACACCATCTAGATCATCTGGTGCATCCATCCACCCCATCTTCAGGCAGAATTTCATGTGGAACACCCAGGGTGTGCCGACGTGCCGGTACAGAAATTAGTGCAAAAGGTTGATTATACAGAGAGGGACTAATTTACTTGAGCATTTGTCTGCCAATAACCTTCAACTATCAGTTAAAATAAGTACTGTACAAATAAATTGGAAAAATTCATTTGGGTTTGAACACAGCCCCCTCTGACTTCTTATAGACTTTGTGTAAAAATAGCTGTAATTCCTAAATAGTTAATGTGATACGTATTTTTGACAAATTCACTGAATTAAATGAAAAAGGCTCATACATCTTTACTTCACCTCCATTGTGTTGGTGTACAGAGGAAAATTTCCAAAAATTTTCTTACGGTCCAAATACTTTGATACATGACTATCTGTATCCTGTCTGACTCAGAAAAATAACAGTTCACTTTGCAATCAAACTTCCTAGTAATTCATTATGTGGTTTATTCTTTGCCATATTGCTTTGCACTTCAAGGACAGAGGTGAAATGGCAACAGGGTGGGGAGGAGTGGCAAAGACTGCACAAATCCATTCTGTATCAAAATATCAATTGCTTCCTTGGTTTTGAGGACACATGACTTTGAGGCTCTCTTCAAGAATTATCTTGTAGACATTACGTTTTTTTGTTTGTTTGTTTTTTGCACATCATCGAAAAGCACATGTTTAACAACCATTTCTTATTGAAGGTCTCCAAATCCCACTTGAGACAGCTGGGAAAGAATAACACCTTTCAAGGTCGAGTCACATTTGCGAGGATGCTGTGCTGAAAGACTCTTGAAGTGAGAGGAGGGAGAGTTGAAAATGTCTATAAAAGGCATGTTTGGAGCAAATAACTTCAAACGCATGTCAGTGTTTTATCAGCTATGTAGGCTGTTGACTGTGAGGTTTATGCAGTATTTTTCTTTTGAAAAATAACTAGAGATGGAGCTTTTAATGGTGTCGATAATATTGAACAATCTTGGCATGCTGTTATTAGTGTGCTTCCACTGCTGAGTGTTCCTCAACATGAAGCCAGCTAACAGTCTTTTGTACAGGAAATACTATAAGATATTCCTTACACACCTTTTTGGCACAATTATTAATAAAAAGACTGTATTTAAAACCACCACAACCTTCATCTGACATTTTTAATTTAGTCAGACTACTACATCCGGATACTAATGTAGAAAACAAAAAGCAGTGCAGCACGAACTGCAGGGTATAAAACATACTCAGGAGCAGTGTTGCCACAGTTACTTTGATAAAGTAATCCAATTACTGATTACTCCTTGAAAAAGTAACTTAGTTACTTTACTGATTACTCAATTGTAAAAGTAACTAAGTTAGATTACTAGTTACTTTTTTAGATACTTTCCCCAGCTGCCGACAACAACCCTCTGCCACCTCAACATGACAATGATACCTGTTTTGCCAAAACTCACTTTATAGTCACTCTTTCTTGACTTCAATGAAAATAAATACTTGTTTTATAAAAAGTAAAATAATCTTTCTTGACCTCATATTTAACTGTTGACAGCACTGTAACAGTAAAACGTGCATTTTCTAACCTACATTGTTTATAAATGTAACTATTAAATTCTAACATTTTTCTAACATTTAAATTCTCTATAAACATTTTACTTGTCAAAATTATAATTATTTTAAGTAGTATTAGTAGTTGTAGTAAAAAAAAAAACGGCTTCAAAACTGGACCTTTAATCTAGGGGTGTTGTGGGGGAGGGGGACACATCCTTGCCCCACGCCCCCATTCCATCTGGATTCGCCCCTGCTTTGGCGTTTGAGCACAAAGAATGGATAACATTTATTTATGCAGAAAACATGACCAGATTTACAGGTAAGAAAGTTTTATTGTGTTTTCACATCATGTGGTCCTCAGAAAGAGAGTTTAGGTGCATTTGAGTGGAAAATAGTGTTAGTTGTTGATGCATCGCGGAGGATCAGCTGTTTTTAACCAGCAGATACGGAGCGGCTCAGCTCAGAATTCTAAATAAAGGAGAAAAATAAAGCATAAAAATGACTTTGTAAAGCTCAGTGCAGGTGTGCTGTTTTCACTGCACTTTAAGAGGTGAGGATGAGTCGTAGCTGATGAAAAGCTCACAGCTCGCTTAAAGTGGGCAGTTCAGTCGAACCCCGACCCCCTGCCCACGGACCAACTTTAATGCTGCTGTCGACCCACAATGCAAAAATAATAGTAATGCACAGTGACTTGGAGAAGTAACTTTAATCTGATTACTCATTTGGAAAGATTAACGCGTTAGATTACTCGTTACAAAAAAAAAGTGGTTAGATAAGAGTAACGCGTTACTCAGTAACGCGTTACCGGCATCACTGCTCAGCAGGCACTTAGTCCTAGTCAAACGGTAATCAGATGCTGTACTACGTCCATACTGTGCAAACACACTACACTATGGTACTGCATGAGGCAGCTGGAGCCTGGTAACAGAAGAACTTTCTGGGGAAAAAAACAGCAGACATACATGAAGACAATAGTGGCAAGCAAGGGGCTGTGGCATTTTACAATTATGCACTTCTTATGTATCAGGATCCATTTCAAAAACTCCACTCTTGCAAAATTGAATTTTTTACGGCGTGACTGGGTATGCGCAACATATGCCAACTGTAGATGTCCAGGTTAAAGGAAAGGTAAGATGCTGGTGGCATACTGCGTTTGAGCTGTGTCCCTATCAATCGCTCACCTACTTCTCACATGTACAACAACAGGGGCATGTAGTAGGTTCCTAATCAACAAAAGAACAGACTGAGTATTCAGGTCAATTTACCGTTGGAAAAGATAGGACAGATACAGGAAGTACAAAACAGAAAAGAACCAATATTAAAAGTAAACCCAGAACACAAGAAAATGCAAATAAATGGTTAAAACAGATCAACGTTAAGGTCACAAGACAATTTACCTTGAGTATAAGTGGAGAACTGGGCTTCAGCTCCAGCATACCCGTAGGGCTCAGAGGTTCGAACACAGGGTCTGGGTGGTAGTTGAAGCTCTCATTTACCACCCACACAGAGTGCACATCATCCATGACAAAGCCAATCTCATCTGGACTGCTGCCTGCTTCTGAGAAGCCTTTGTCAGATCCAGCCACAGAGGGCGCCAGACACAACATCACAGTGTTGCTGATAACTGTGCAGTTCTGAAGAAGGGATTAAACAAAGGGAAAATGAATGAATGAATGAATTATATGTGTGTCTGTATGCATCCAAAAATGCATCATGAAGAGAGAAAACATTTATATGTTGCACCAGTCTACAAGTTGCATTTATTTTTGAAATATGGCGCTACTGTTTCATGCAACAAAAAGCAAAATGAATGTTATCAGTGCATTATTCATTTATAAAGCCAACACGCCATTACCGAGCTAATTAATGCTTCTGTATGAGACACAAAACCTAGGAAACTGCTTCTTGTGGCCACTGAGCAGATGGTCATATGCAAGTTAAGGTCTGCATTAGCAAGCAGAAGCCAACAGGCTAACTAAGTTATTATACCAGTCACATAATACTCAGAGTAAATGACATTGGCCAAATGACTTCATTTGGCCAATGAACAGATGTGTTCAATGTAATTAAATTTTGAATACTCGTAAATAATTTTCAAACAATTACAGCCTTAACTTAGCCCACCTGACCTGCCACAGCTATTCTTGTTGTCTCACACAGTCAAAATAAGTTGTGCCAACTAGTATGAAGGTTATAGTCCCTACGTTTATTCAAGTGAGTGATCTATCAATTTGAGAGCATGATTTATTCAATTCGCTCATTTTGTAAGACAAAGCATGTCTTTCACATTCAGAGCTTCTTATTGTTCTTATTGTTCCAGTTAAAGGTGAATTACTGCTCCCTTCTGCTCCAGAATGTAAATGACAGTACCTCATTCAGTATACAGGAAGAGCTTGTCACGTATGTGGATGGTGCCACCTTGTGGCCATAGGCGATAATGTAGTATTTTAAAAAAAATACAAGTCAATCTGGAACATAAGTCGCAGGACCTCTGAAACTACAGGGGAAAAAAACAACTTCTCATCCAGAAAATAAGGTGCACAGTAAAACCATATTCTAAGATATCATTTAATTATTAAAATGTTTTCTTTTTTGATTAGATTGCTATCTGTACCACCATCAGCTGACACTGACACTACAGACAAGAAATAGAAGAATAGTAGAAAGAAACTGGTTGCATTACATTATTTATTGAAGGCTAGAATCAAATCTCATACCGCAAGAAGACAAGCTTTATAACTGCTGTTAAACATGATTTTAAATTTTCCTTTTTTTCCATCCAAACTGTTTAAAGCCTTTAATCCACGCAAGGCCAGCTTTTTCATCAAATTTATTGAAAATTGCTTCACGAGCAAAATGCCTTACTTGCAATATCTAATTTTTTTTTTTCTTTCCATTTTTAAAAGTCCTGGGTTGCCTCTTTATCTAACGTATCCAAAACGTTTTCCATCTATTGTAGGCCAGTTTGACTAAAAATGGTTAATTAGTTTATAAGCAACCCTTCCACCATGTTGACAAACTGACAAATGAAAATATGACCTTCGAAATGGAGATAATAATATATGTACATGATGACGCTGTTATGAAGTTTGAGTGAACAATGTCTCCATAATGACATAATGAAGAACAGTTAATATCAGTGTTGTAATCAGTGACGATGCACCGCAAGTGTTGCTGCGAGGGATTGACACTAACATCAGTCACTGAAGAACAAATGACACTGAAATGACATTCAAAGAAACAGGAGAGTTCAGCTAAGAGCTGATGATAAAAAGACAGCACAGCTAAAGAGCCATTTGTACAATTTCACAGTGGGCTGTAGATTCCAGGCTGAAAGTCATTTCTCCAAATACACAAAACTCCCAAACAGTGTGTAATATCACAAAAAATAAAAAGATTTTTAAGGCCTATACAAAGATGAAATAAACATGACTGCAGACAAGGTGACAGAGAAAATAAGAGGAGCTATTTTACTTTCAGCAAAGAGTGAAAAAGGTTAGCTTAGCCCTTTGGTGTTAAGGGGCTTTCACAGTGGCGTATTCGTAGAGCCGCTCACAGCGTTGTGTTTCAGTTAAATACGGCCGAAATACGCGCGTAATCAGCCTTTAACAGTGTTCGTTCATACTTGCAGCTGCATGTGTTCGCGTTTTAATATGTGCACAGTTGCTTGTGCCATGCCGCACCAGTTTCAGTGCTATTTTCTGCCTCTGTGGAAGTGCGCTCTGTTCTCTACTGCATGGTGTGGTGCGGCTCAAAAACAGTCATTTAACATTATTATTATTATTTTTTTTATGCAGCGAGTGCGCGTTTATTTTAGAGTCACAGCACTTTTCAGCTTTGATCGGACTGATCGATCAGGGCGTTTGATGAGCGCACCGACATGTAGCACGTGCACGTTTATTTTAAAGAGTCGCAGCTCTGATTAGACACACACAGAGAGAGAGAGAGGGAGAGCGCGCGCACGAGAGAGCAGTTTTATTTTATTTTAAAGAGTCTGATAGAGGAGAGATAGCAGGTTTAACTCCTCAAAATAAAACAGCTCTCTCTCTCTCTCTCTCTCTCTCTCTGACAGAGAGAGAGAGAGAGCGAGCGCGTGAGCGAGCGCTTTTATGAAACGATGCGACACAGTGAAACAGTCCTCATATATAATTAGTCCAGTATGATAAAGTGAAGCAATGATCTTGCAAAATTTATAGCTCCAGAAGAACAACAGGGAGATGTGAAGCGGCACACAGTACCGTGTTGAAGCGTGGGTGGGCTCACAATAGCGGACAGTAGCACGGCGCTGCGTGGACTCGCGTGAAGGCTCCATGCTGTGCTGTACGGCGAAGAAAATTAAACAGGTTTAATTTCTTCCGTCCTACGCGCGTAGCCCTCAACATACTGCTACGTATTGAGAAAAAACTCCTCCTGAACTGGGCGGAGAGCTGCTCATTACAGCGTAGATGATACGCTGTAATGAGCAGCTCTACGTATACGCCACTGTGAAAGCCCCCTTAGATGCAAAGACGGGGATTTGCCAGACTCACTTTACTGCTGGTTGATATTTCAAAGGTTAAACTGCTAAAAGGAAATTCAACATCAAAACAAACAAGAGTGAGGCCTGGACTGGTTGACCGACAGGTCAGGTGTATGTCCCAGGAGCATCTGAATTATTGTCTGAAAAGCAGTTTTTGTTTTGTTTGGTCACAGAAAGCAACACAGAGCGAGAGAGCTGTGTGTGTCTATATCGGTCCAATTTTGCCTCATTTGCCAAGTGAAGTCAATGGCTTTTGTTCTGTCAATAAAAGCTGTGTACAGATGTCTGAGGTTAACAACTTACATTTTCAGACTTGGCAGCTCCATACTTTGCTCTCATTTTTGGCTCCTTGATGGTTGCCAGATTGGTTCCAGTAATGGTCAACAAGGTTCCTCCACTACAAAAGACAATAAACATTTGGGAAAAAACATTACTATGCCATATATTCATGTACATCTTACTGTACTTTTTCCATGCAGTCTCCAAATATACAAACTTCATTTGAGGGACCACTGAGCTTAGTTCTTGCTTATTTATTAAAGTTCTTTCCAGGCAATGATATCAATGCATTTAAATTTAAATTCTGAATGGATAATTTCGGTGGACTGTGTAACCTTTCAGCACGAGACACCCTGCAGTTATGTCAGTGATGGGACATGTTCTGTAACATTGACACTAGTGACCTAGCAGACCCATGTGACACTGATCACAACAGCTATGGATAAGTGAGATACCTATTCCCTCCACATTGACCCCTTGACAGCCTTTGATGACTTGAGAAGTTGAACTTAGAAGTGATCAATTCAGACACACGATCTAACCCCACCAAATCCCCCACACAACAAAAAATAACAAAAGCCTTGAACAACAACTGGTATACTTACAAATATATTGTTCAATTTCATAAATGCCGTAACACAAAGAGAGAAAACTTTGAATGGACATAATTGTGAGCTTATGAATCAAATGGCAATGATTCAAATGTAACTTAAGAGGAAAGCTCTGCTCTAAAATGGCAAGCCAAATTATTGACTGTGACGAGGCAACTGTTTCCATTACTCAAGCCATTCTCCAAGCACATTTTCGGGTGCTGTGTGCTGTAGGGTTATTGTCCTGCTGAAAGATGAACCATCACCTCAGTCTGAGGTCAAGAGCGATTTGGAGCAGGTTTTCATCCAGGATGTCTTTCCCAGGTAGTGTTGGTTGCATGTCTTTCCCTCAATCCTGACTAGTCTCCTAGTTTCTGCCGCTGAAAAACATCCCCACAGCTTGATGCTACCACCACCATGATAAACATAACAAAATGTGGAAAAAAGTGAAGCGCTGTGAATATTTTCCAAATGCACCGTATTCAGGAAAGTTGACTGGAAGGGAAAGTGTGGTAGGACAAGATGAACAAACAACAGTTATGACTGCATCTTTGAGAAGACTAAGCAAAGCGATTCAAGAACCCACCGCGCACAGACGTCTCCAGGAAAGTGGCTATCAGTATCATATCAGTAGTCCAAAGTCCTCTTTCAAAGAAATTTGTATTTTACTTGGAAATCAAGGTCCCAGAGTCTGGAGGAAGAGTGGAGAGGCACAGAATCCAAGTTGCTTTAAGTCCAGTGTGAAGTTTCCACAGTTAGTCATGATTTGGGGTATCCTGTCATCTGCTGGTGTTGGCCCACCATGTTTAATCAAGTCCAAAGTCAACACAGCCAGCAACCAGGAGATTTTAGAGCACTTTATGCGTCCAACTAGTGACCAGCTTCATAAAGATGCTGATTTGCTTTTCCAGCATGACTTGGGATCTTGTCCACAGTGCCAATGCTACTAGTAATTGGTGTGCTGAACATGGCATTATTGTACGTCATTAGCCACATAGACAATGCTTCATAGTTTCTCTATGAGATATTGCCAAGAAGATAATGAGAAACACCTTCCTCAAAAAATGACTGGAGTGAATTTTTCCTTACCATTGTTGCCTATGTGCTTCCTCAGCGTGGTTGATAAGGTTGGGCCTTACCCTTGTGAACCACCTTAGGATAACTTATGTTGTGATTTGGTACTATATAAATAAACTGAACTGACGTGAGAGGACCATGGTCTCACATTTGGAGGTACTGTCTTCATTCACACTGTCTGATGAAGCCAACTGATCCACGTCATCCACACAAAGCAGAGATGCAATTCTGAGGTTACTGAACTAGAGACCCTCTAGTCTCTGAATGTGAACATCATGAACAGGATTGGTGACATGGGGCAGCCCTGGCAGAGACAAACAGGTTTGATGTGTCTTCATACATGTTTGGGCTGCCGGCCTACATCTGGCATGCCCGACCAGTTGAGTCGAGTCAGTCAAATAAAATCTGTCACTGGACTCATCAAGAAGATGTAGTGCTCCTATAACGGACTGATGCAGAAGGTGGCAGCAATACACCCATATGGATGCTGGCTGCCTTTAATATCATAGAAGAACAGAGTGAGGGAATGCTACAATGCTGGAGGATAAAAAATTTAAAACACCATTTTCATTCAGAGTGGTAGCAGGATTATTTTTTTGTTTTTCTAATGGCACATCCATCTGGCTTATTTGCATGCAAAATGTGGCTTTACCATAAAACAGGGAATTTGGAGCGGCATTTTAAAATGAGCCACAAGAGCTACGATGCAAACTGCCCGGCTAAATCATCTCTGTGGTGCCCCAAAAGTCCAGTAATTAAAAAGTCAGCTAGCAAAACAATGGTCCATCAATAAAGAAGAAGTGATGGATGTGGCTAACAAGATTGCATGTCAGTGGCTCTTGGATTTAGCCTTTCTTACCAATCCACTGACAGGCTCAAAGACAAACACATCATCAAAATGACAGCTCCGTGAAGAGATTTAAAAGCAAGTTACACCTGCTATCAAGCAGGTTGCAATGGTGTGACCTGTGGAACTTTTCACATATGGACACAGAACTTAAGCGTCAGGGCAAAGACTGTGCAGAGCTGAGAATGCACACTATATGATCAGTGCAGAGCCAGAATTCAGAATATGACAGGTGATTTACTGAATTTGCATTACTGAGCCTGTTGGCAATTTGTTTTGTTTTGTTTCCATTTGGGGAAAATACGAGGTCTGTCGGACCTTTTTATTTTTTGCAAAAACCTGATGGATTTGAATCACGTGTGCTTGCATGAGCAAACCTTGAACCTTCGTGCGCATGCGTGAACTTTTTCACGCCTGTCGATTGCATCATTTCTGGTAAGCAGCCTTTGTGTGAGGACATGTGCAGTGCGCTTGGCGGATTTTCATTTCAAGGATAAAGACGGAACGACTGGAGCAGGCGCCACATCAAATTTTGCCAGGAAACGGGCGACAGCCAGGTGGAAACCATTCGGATGATTCAGACGGCTTTCGGTGACTTTTCAGTCGTGTGACTATCCGAGGAAATTGTGGAAGAGTGTGGCATGTCACAGCATTGTCCTGTGAGACTTCAACACGAGGCGCTTTGTTTCCTGTCATTAGCAGCAGCACGAATTTCACCGCCACTCTTTCATGGCCAAATCTTCTGCAGAGTGGAATGTACCGAAAAAGTGCTGAGGTCCACCTCTTCCGCAATTTCTCGGATAGGTCACCACGACGTCCCCACATCACACAGCGTGCACTTTGGAAATGATCTGGTCATTTCAGCATGTTGAGTGCCGACCGGTGTGCGGACGTCTTTAAACCGGATTATAACCTTAATCTGTGTGATGCCCAAAGCATCGTCCAAAAGACCTCTGAATCTTCCGAATGGTTTCCACCTAGCTTCGCCCAGTTTCTGGCAAATTGATGCGGTGCTGCTCCGGTCGTTCCGTCTTTATCCTTGAATGAAATCCGCCGAGCGCACTACATGTCCTCACACAAAGGCTGCTTACCAGGAAATGATGCAATTGACAGGCGTGAAAAAGTTCACGCATGCGCAAGAAGGTTCAAGGTTTGCTCATGCAAACACACGTGATTCAAATCCATCAGGTTTTTGCAAAAAATAAAAAGGTCTGATACTTTTCTAACAGACCTTGTATGTGGATTACATGACGTCCAAAGTGGCATCACTCTTCAACCTGATAGCTGTACTATTGAGAATGAGGTCCTCACACTGAAAAATGACATTGAGCTCAAATCCAGAGCGACACATGGCATGAAGTTCTAATTCTGGAATCTAAAAAGAGAAGTGCCCCAGCCTCAGACAAACTGCACAGAATTTGACTGCACTTTTTGGATCAACATATTTGTGTGAGTCTGCCTTTTCACACAAGTCAAAATACAGATCCACCATGACTGATGACCACCTTGTGGCCTGCTGACGGCTGGCACTCAGCTCCTACTATCTTAGACTGGGTGACTAGCTTCCTCCTCTCAGTGTCAGAAGTCCCACTAAGGTAGGGAACAACTTTTCCAACTTGAATTAGGCGTTGTATAATTTGAGTTGTTTGTTGTTGTTGCTGTTACAGGCCAGGTCCTAGGCCTACCTTGTGCTTATTCTTTGCACCATGCACATTTACTTCATATGTATTATTACTTTAAAACTTTATCTTTGTGGCAGAAAATTGTGTTATTATATTGTGTACAATAAATTCTGGCTACGCTATGGTGTTTGATATGGCTCGGTAGATCTTGATACAGTGTTTAAAACAATACTTGAAACATTTTAGTTTATATTTAATGATTCCAGAATATATAAAATGGCACTTCCTGAAATGTTAGAAAAAAATAATATACAACTTTTTCATGATATTCAAATTTTGAGATCCACCTATACAAACAGTAAAAATAAATAGCAATAAACACTGAAGCAGCAGTAAACTGAATTAGGAGAGCCCAATTTTCATGCCCAGAAGTGGTTGAGAGTGGGAGTAATGAGGTTCTTGAGCATGAGGAGTTTCAACAAGTCACCATGCTTGGTGTGTCAGTGCCCTAAGGAATAAGTGCGACAAGCTTTTCAACTGAACATTAGACCATGGTGGAATTAAAACACTGTAAAATTTTAACATATACAATAGAAAACATCCATATCCAGTTACTTTGCTTTGTGAGGACCACGGCTTGAAGAAGCAAGTAGGGAGTGGTGACAAAGTGCAAGATGAGTTTGAGAGGTGTAAAGAAAACAAACAGATGCTGAAGTGGTAAAGAGGGTTGGTGTGAAAACTGAGCAGAAAACTGAGTGTTATTCAACTTTCTGGGTTGTACTCTGTACACCAATTGATAGTGTGTGGAAAAAAAGTGAGAAGGAATCTGTAGCAGTACCATACGTCTCTAGTATCAGCCTGAGAACCTTTTCCTGAGAGTATGGCAACACATCTCTGTCATGTCAGATACGTGTTTTGGACAAGGAGGGTCACCCAGGGAGACCCAGTGACAAAATGGAAAGGTAAATGAAAGTCTGATTATCATAGTGAACCACAAGCCTCTTGTGGGAATGCTGAATAATAGACAAGTGCTGAGGCTATTTCCCCACAAGGTTGGAACCAACACTTTCATTCTGGCTTCCCTCCCCACCAAAAACCTTTCATTCATCGAATTCCAAATGAGACTTCTCATCAACTCATACAGCTTTCAGATGATGAAAGACTATCTCCCTGCAGAGTTTTAAATGCTGCTCCCATTTTCACCTCAACCCCCGCAATGCTGCAAGGGTGAATTATACCACTGCCTGAGCAAATCATTTGTCTACCAGTGCAATCTGATTTGGTGATACTACCAGACACCCGCATTCCGTAGATGGATATAGACATGGATACTTCTCAGATGCTTGATAGCCACAGATTCAGAGGGTTTCTACCCTATCCTGACATCTGAAGCAACTGTGAATTCCATTATCAGCAGGTGGTGTCCTAAACACAGAGGCCCCTGCCTGCTGGATCATGCCCAAAGAAACATGCTGCATGTCCAAAATGTCATAACTAAAAGCTCTTTCAAGACCCTACAGACTTGGATATGTGTTCTTTAGCAAATGTATCAGCAAGCACTGTAGAACATTTTCTCTTTCCAGCCTTTAAATTGTACCAATATTAAGTTATATGTATGGAGTACCACCTTTGACTACTGTTTAGGATCCATTTATCATTTGGAAAGTGTAAGAGATTCCAAAATATGTAACAGAAAATCTAATATGGTCAACAAATAACATAATACAAATCCGGGAAACTGTATTTTAAAAGCATATGAGGTATGTGTTGGCTTCATTTCTTATCTTAGAAGTACAAGCGTTTCTAGGTCATGCTTGTGAGCCCATTAGCATTTGGGAGGCTCCAAGGTTTTTTGCTTTTTTCCCCTCCTTCTTCTTCCACGACACAGCTTGTTCACACAGGAAATCTTCCTGTGGCGATGTAGTCTCATTTCAATGAGTCGAGTCATGTTTACAGATACAACTCACTGCAGCTCATCACCTAGCACTGTACTGCTTTAGGAGCCTCCTTCACTGCTGTTCCGGCTCCTCAGATTTACTTTGAAAAATAAAAAACAGAGAATGAATAATATGTCATTGAAATCACGACGAATAGTGTGAAAAATGGAGAAGAACCTTTAGGTATTTTTTCCCCTTCGATAAGTAGGGAGGGAGTATGCAAGCAGAATGATACATTTGTCACCTTGTGCCTACAGTTCATATTTCACATTAGCTGGGTATGCTTCTTGGGGAAAAAAAGGCATCAATATATGGCACCAACCCCCCCTCAGGATAATAATGTATAGATTAATTTGTGTGCATCTGTTGTACAGATACACATCAAGCAGACTTGCATATCAAAACGCCATACATTCATGAAATAGATGCAGAAGACAGAAACTGTATACTGCTGGTGATAACCATATGGTACTCTACCAAATGGGGAAAAATGTCTATTAATTCTTAATTTTTCAGCAGAAATATGTAGTGATGTTAGTTTAGGGGTACTGTTTAATTTTAGTTAGTTTTAATTTCTGGTAAGGCAAAACCTAATGATCTTTAGAAAAGATTCATCTTTACAGGTTCCATTCAAGCCATTTAAAAAGACTGATCATGCGTGTTTGACTTACCTGACAATACTCCAATCAGGCTCAATTTTGAGGATGGTGGGATCATCTGTGTAGTTGAATTTGACCTCTGGATTCCTCAGCTCAGCGGAATTTATGTCCACCATGACCGGGTTGGTGCTTGGCACCTGGCCTGCTGGTGTAATGCACACTATCTCCTTGTTGCTCCGCCTGGAAGAGCAGGAAAGGACAGATGTTAAAGTACAAGAAGCAAAACCTGCTGTGCTTGAAGTTGGCTGTACTCCATGGACCTGCTCTGGAATAATGTGAAATGGATTGTGTACATTTGGGAGATGATGCACAGACAGAATCAAAGCTAAACAAAAGCATAAATGTAAAGAACACAGACACAGACACACACACACACACACACATATACAGTGAGGAAAATAAGTATTTGAACACCCTGCAATTTTGCAAGTTCTCCCACTTAGAAGTTATGGAGGGGTCCGAAATTTTCATCTTAGGTGCATGTCCACTGTGAGAAACATAATCTAAAAAAAAAAAAATCCGGAAATCACAATGTATGATTTTTAATAATTTATTTTAATAATTAATAATGTTTTTGAAGAACTCAACCCTTTAATTTCCTGTTAATTGTGTAATTTTTTAATGTTAATTTACTGCCTTAATGTATTTAGAAATTGTTTAGGTTTTTGTTATCATATACACATTATTATTATTATTATCATCAGTATTATTAGCATTATTTTTCCTGTTAATTAAGTATTTTTTTAATGTTAATTTACTCTCTTAATGTATTTATAAATTGATTAGGTGCTTGTTATCATATACACACTATTATTATGATTCTTATTACTATTATTGTTATTAATATCACAAGTATTATTATTATTATTTTATTTTTACTTCTATTTTGTAATTTGATTTTTAAATGGACCACAATGGATATAAGTGTTTTCACTTTTTGTGTCATCCATGTATTTTTAATGTATTTACTGTATTTTACTGTAAATACATTGTATAATGTAATTACATTATATATTATGTACTTAAATTGAACTTACTAAATAAAAGCACACACGCATTTAATATATAGATGATTTGCCGCCCCCTTGCTAGACTGGCATGTGAGTCCTGAAGGTAAATGTTAATGTCCATTGTTCAGTGTTGTTTACTAATATCCATAGTTCTAATATTCTACACCTGGTGCTTGCAAGAGTTTCTGAAATTTAACCCTACCCACGTTTAGCGGATTTGCAAACAATGAAAGCCAAAGCCAGCAAATTTGATAAAGGATTTAAATGTTTTGCCATAAATACACACTATAACTATAACACAGAAAAAAAAATAATATAAATAAAATAAGTAAGGTACACCAACATCAAATACTAGAGTTTCAGTCATCATTGTGTTTATGTACTTCATCCAGTTAAATTCTCTGCAACATATAACTAAAATGATTGTCCTCGACTCGTTTGTTAGTTTGCCAGTGTGCATCCGATAGACGTTAGTTTTATCTGAGCATTATCTCTTCATCTTCCGCTCACATTTGGAAGCGTTGCATACCGCATTTGGTGGTTGTCCACTCATTCCATCAGCACCCCAAATCCACCAACGACCAATGCATTAGGTGGTTCAGGTTACTCAATCCATTACAGTGTGACTACACCTTTACAGAGTCTATTGGCAGGGAGGAAAAGCTCTGAGATAGCACAATTACCAATAACAGGAGCAAAACCGGAAATGACCAAGTAGTATATTTGAAATCAGAACTACATCACAAACTTCAGTCTAATTGATCCATTTTCCATAAATCAGAATAAGCCAGAAGTGGCATTGCTGATCTTCAAATACATATTTCATGAAAAACCAGGCATCATCTTCAGTTTTGTTCCTACTGTGCTGCAGCACATTTGCACTGCCTCTGCTTGCCTTTCGTTTATTACTGGATGCGGCACCACATACAACAGCATAGAAGAAGCTCAGAAGAAGTCAGCTATTGTTAGGTAAATGAACGCAAAATTCAAATGGGTTCATTTACCGATTATGCCTTCTAGTGCTCTCAGACGTGTTGATTTTATTTTTACCTCGCAATGTTAACATTCCTGTGACTGCGAGAGACTCATGCCGATCTTTGAACTTTTACATGAGCTTAAAGACACAGGAGTGAAACAACTTGAACTCAACTGATTTCTAACATAAAAAACCAAGTCTAAAAATTGACTAGGTCATGGATAGTTTCAGGGGTCCGTGCATTGACGTAGTCATAATCTGTTACTTTAAAATAAGGTTTTTGATTTGTATCAGTTAACTGCAACACTCTTAAAGTAGACCTGCACTGAAATAAATGCAGTCAGATCTTTGGACCAAAAAATGACATATTTACACATAAGATCCTTCTGAATGTAGTAAAGTAAATCTGCAAGCCCAGATCTGTCATTCAACAGAGAAATCTTCATTTAAAAATGAGAAATTTACAGCTAAAATTTAGCCCTCCGCAAAACTGTCATCACATCCGGGACGCTGCTGAGACATCAGGGAGAAGACCCTATCCCAGCATCCACTGTGCGCGCCAACTGTAATTTGTGGATTTACGTCAGTTTGCATCTGCACCTTTTTACTGACTTATACGGAAGGATCTACTTTTTAAAAACTTTATATTGTCTTGCGGTACGCTTGGTGAGTACACATTTCTTTTATTTGTGCTTGAAAATGATTTTTGGGGACTTTTTCATACGCCCGTTTGATTGAGTGGTGTCGCATTGAAAATCTATTGTCTTTCGCCTCCGGTGTTACCGTCGCGGGGTACGGAGGTGGGACCCGCAAAGAATCCAAGTCATTAAAAAGATACAAACCTCTCTCAGCGGCCACGGAGCTCTGCGGCTCCGATTATCGAGACCATGCGGCGCTGCGGATTTTACCGCAAGAAGTCTGTCCATGCGAGCAACAGGTGTCACCGGCCTCTCCGCATCAAAAAGGCGAGCGTAGTCTCTGGACTTGTGCCAAGTTGGCTGCACCTCCATTCAGTAGACAGAGCTGTGTCTGCGGCTGCACAGCAGACATGGGGGTGTGAGTGGCCCGCGGCGGCATTTAACTAGCGCATGCACTTGATAAATGCATCGGAGGCAGTGAGAGTGAGGCGTTGGGGAAGAACGGCGCCCGCTGTCGATGCCGCCGCTGATCTGAGCATGCAGAGCTGTATCTCGCATTCATTGCAGCTTACTTTTGGATGTTGAAACCAGGATGTGTATAACAGTAACATTACTAACAGATAAAATCAATTTCAATGCGGGATCAGACTGAAGGCGCGAGCGTGTCATCTTCTCCCCGACGTCATGGAAATGATCCGGATGTACAAACTGTTTTAGCAGAGGGCTAAATTTTAGCTGCAAATTTGTCATTTTTAAACGAAGATTTCTCCGCTGAATTACAAATTTGGGCTTACAGATTTACTTTACTGCATTCACAAGGGTCTTATAAATTACATATCAGCTATTTCTTTCTGAAATCTGACCACATTTATTTCAATGCAGGTCTACTTTAATACATACACATACATGTGTACCATTAAAAAAACAAAAAACAAACAAAAAACCCAGTCAAATAAAACCAATTAATCTGGTACAACAAATCAGACATGCAAAGAGCGTTCTCTGGCTGATAGATCTGAAGTGGCAGATCAGGCTGGTCGTCTCTGTGTGTGATGCAGCTCCCTCCCCAGCAGACAGGCAGCCAGCTGTGACCTGCTGGGAAACTTTGTGCTGCTGCCAAAAACTTTGTGCTCCACTCGAGTGGCTCATTCCACCTACCGTTCCCAACCCCTTCAGAGACCAGTGCTGCTGGTCAAGCGGTGGGGAGATGCCTACCTCTCAGACAGTCTGTGCAGCTATGTGGTATGAAGCTGGCTGAGCAATGAGTTCTGCACGGAGGTCTGTGAATTTGTTGTTGTAACACAGTGCTTTGTTTTGCACGTGCTGCAAATAAACCTGTCTTCACCGATCTCTTCTGTTGACTTGCACTGGGGTGTGGTTTGAGCCCAAACAACCCCCCCCCCAAAAAAGGTAAATGAATGCAACGAAAAAAAGAAGAAAAATTTGCGTCTTCTAAGGCGTGTCACTGGTGTGTCCCAACAAGAAATTTAAATGTGTCCTCCACTTTGTGTTGAGAGGCAAGTGAAGAGAAGATAGAGATAGAAAGAAAAATCAAAGGAGATTGTTAAAAAAAGGTTTTCTGCATTCCAGTGCTGAGTTTCCATGACAACCACTTTCACAACACGGTTGCAATTGAGAGCACCCGTAGTGCTGGGTATGTATTTTTGACAAGGTTGTGGAAACAACAACAAAAGCCAACAGGCAATCCAGAAAGAAAAGGGAAGAAAATGGTTTACAAAAGGAGATAAAAGGATGAGTGACTCGGGGTAAATAGGTTTTGATTAAAACGGAGGTCTCACCGAACACGAAGACACATTAAAGAGATGAACTCAAGCAGTTCATTACTTTGGCCATAAAGGTTATTGCTGCTGAGTGAATGAAAGGAGACTATTATGTTCACCTTTCTCAGGATGAGTGGTGCAGATTTAAACTGACCTTTAGTTTTCATTTTGAAATGATATAAAAAGAACTGGACAGGCCCAAGCTCATTAGCTTAAACTGTCACTTGTTTCCAGAGAAGGAAACACATCAAAGAAAACAGAGTACAGAATTTGGTCTGAAACATGTCTTTAAAAACATAGTTCATTTAATTTAAATAACATCATTCATGCAATGTCACATAAAGTGATTGTGAAGAATAATAGAACATGCATAGACTCTGAAAAGCCACTTCTTTAGGTATGCCTGTTCAACTGCCCTTTAAAGCAAATATCTATCAGCCATTCACGTGGCAGAACCTGAACGTGCATATAAGCATATAGACATGGTCAATAGGATCTGCTGACATTTAAACCAAGCATCAGAATGGAGAACTAATAGTGATTTAACTGACTTTCAACTTGGCATGTTTTTTATGTTATAGTGACCAGTGATGCCGGTAACGCGTTACTCTAATCTGACCACTTTTTTTTGTAACGAGTAATCTAACGCGTTACTCTTTCCAAATCAGTAATGAGATTAAAGTTACTTCTCCATGTCACTGTGCGTTACTATTATTTTTCATTGTGGGTCAATAGCAGCATTAAACTTGGTCCGTGGGCAGGAGGTCGGGGTTCGACTGAACTGCCCACTTTCAGTGAGCTGTGAGCTTTTCATCCGCGGTTTTTTGCAGCTGCTCGACTCGTCGTCACCTCTTAAAGCGCGCACTGAGCTTTACAAGGACATATTTATACTTTTTTTCCTCCTTTATTTAGAATTCAGAGCTGAGCCGCTCCGTATCTGCTGCTAAAAACAGCTGATCCTCCGCAACGCGTCAACAACTAACACTATATTCCACTCAAATGCACCTAAACTCTCTTTCTGAGGACCACATGATGTGAAAACGCAATAAAACTTTCTTACCTGTAAATCTGGTCCTGTTTTCTGCATAAATAAATGTTATCCATTCTTTGTGCTCAAACACCAAAGCAGGGGCGAATCCAGATGGAATGGGGGCGTGGGGCAAGGATGTGCCCCCTCCCCCACAACACCCCTAGATTAAAGGTCCAGTTTTGAAGCCGTTTTTTACTACAACTACTAATATTGCTTAAAATAATAATAATTTCGACAAGTAAAATGTTTAGAGAGAATTTAAATGTTAGAAAAATGTTAGAATTTAATAGTTACATTTATAAACAATGTAGGTTTGAAATTGCAAGTTTTACTGTTACAGTGCTGTCAACAGTTAAATATGAGGTCAAGAGAGAGGTCTTTATTTTACTTTTTATAAAACAAGTATTTATTTTCATTGAAATCAAGAAAGAGTGACTGTTTTGGCAAAACAGGTATCATTGTCATGTTGAGGTGGCAGAGGGTTGTTGTCGGCAGCTGGGAAAAGTAACTAAAAAAGTAACTAGTAATCTAACTTAGTTACTTTTACAATTGAGTAATCAGTAAAGTAACTAAGTTACTTTTTCAAGGAGTAATCAGTAATCAGTAATTGGATTACTTTTTCAAAGTAACTGTGGCAACACTGATAGTGACTGGTTTGAGTATTTCAGAAACTGCTAATCAAATGAACGGTGATTCTCTGGCAGAAAAGTCCTTGTCGATAACAGAGATTAGCAAAGAATGGCTAGACCGGGTCATGCTGACAGAAAGACACCAGTGATTGAAATAAGCACTCGCTACAGCTAAAGTCTACAGAAAAGCATCTGGGATGCACAACACCTTGAACCTTGAAGCGAATGAGCTACCAGCAGCAGAATTCCACATTTTGTGCCATTCCTGTCAGCTAAGAACAGGAAATTGAGGCTACAGTGGTCATAGACTCACAAAAAAAATGGATGGAGAAGAATTTTCAAAACTTTAACTCGTCTGATCTATTTCGATTTCTGCTGTGACACAGATGGCATGGTCAGAATTTGGAGTAAACAACACGAAAGCAAGGATCCATAATACAGTGTATCAACAATTCGGGCTGCTGCTGGAGCAGTGGTCCAGACAACTACGTGAAGCCATCATGTCAGATAAAAATCTCTGAGGAATGTTTCCTGCACCTTGTTGAATATATGACACAAATTATGAATGCCTCATTTATCACGTTAAAGAAAAATCTTTGGTCCTGGATGGCAACCGGTCCATCCTCACCTCTTGAACTGGCCATCTATCTGCTATGACCAGGTGACATGTGGATGTCCTGGTAGCCTTTTCCAGTTGTGAAGGTCCTCAGCACTGAGGCAACTGTGCGCTGGAATATGCACAGGGAAGTACACTACCTGACCAGTATCACAGCTGATGTTCCCTCATGATACAAGTGGTTTACCTGATGTCATTCTAAGTAAGAATTCATTTGACACAAAGCCCTTCCAGTGAAATACTCTGGAGAGGCCTTGTACCTAAAGCTTCCCTCACAACTCGCCGTCTGTGCTGCTATGGCCAGTCTAAGGGTGAAAAAAAAAGGCAAAACTGTGTGTGAGTCATGCACGTCATGTGCGTGTGTTCAACACCATAGGTTGCAGACTGCCGATGGAGACCTTCACTGCTGCACATGAAGATTGTATGGGTCCTGCGAAAGGTCAGGAACACACAGTATGCCAGACCCAAGTCAGGCATACAGCTAGAATGGACAGTGTAATGACAGTAAGACGCACGAACATTGCATGGGTGTTGTTAGTCAGCTGTTCTACACAGTACTGCACTCCTACTATTTGTGAAGCCCACAAGACAAAAGCACATTTCACTCTCCACCCCTATGTGTACATACAACGCACGTGACTTGCACACCACACAAGACTGGGAATATATATTGGGGAGATCGTGTAGCATGTAGCATTGTAAAAAGGATTATATTTCATAATGACCAGCCTGAGCGTGACTGAGTGCTGTGTCACACTGACTAAGAGCAAAACGATTAGTTAATATTGTTGGCAAATTTGTTAAGCCTCGGCCCCACCGAATAATAACCCATGAATAATGAGCCATGCATGGGTGAGAAAAGGGAAAGGGACGTCTGGGGACCCCTGCTGGAGCTGTTGCCCTCACGACCTGATCCCGGATAAGCAGTTGAAGATGCAAAAAGGACTTTTGTCGGACAAAAACAAACACAAACTTATAGTATCAGCTCCTCATAGGTTTTCTTCATCAGTCATAGTGTGACCGGGGCTGTACCCACCTGCCCCCCAATAATCTGAAGCACATTTATTTATTTATTTGTTTAGGTTTTTATGGAGAGGAGCTGTGATCAGCTGAGAAATGCTGTCCAAGGTCTAGATAGGAGAAGGAGAGGAACGAAGTGATACTGGCTTTGTTGACATGCTAGCTAAAATTGATTGTCTCATGTGGACCACCTGCGTCACAGGGTACTCCTGGCTGATGGGTGTGGTCGTTTGCAAGTCACTTGCCCACAAACACTGCATATGCACTGTTCGCATGCATCAGACATGCGACTGCCATGGACTAATGGTGCAATAGTCTCCACCCGTCATGTACGACAGCTGAGCAACCTGTATGTGACAAGTATGACGCCTGTAGTCTTTCACAAACTTTACTCTGGATAGCTGCGTCTCGTCTGCAGACTGCCACTCCCTGTGACCCGCACATGTCCACCACACATGCGGTGACTTGTTAGACAGGCCAAAGCAAGCAATCTATCTTTCTTTCTTTATATCAGTCTGGCAGCATGTGTCACTCACTGCATCAACACCACTGACTTGAAAAGCTTTGTTCAAGGCCATTTGAAATATGAATTTGGCAGCCAACAACTGTTTCAACGTAAATATTTAGGACAGCTTAACATGTCCTCTGCAGAGACTGTACCAACACACCTTTTGTGCACTGAGCTTTTCTGTTCCCCATCTACATTCTTGGTCTGTCTGTGTCCGCAAGTGTACTGCATGAAATTTCTGCGTGTGCACATGCATGCCGGTCTCGCCCTGTAAAAACTTCTGCTCTCACCCTCCATTTATGAAGAGACAGCAAGTATTCAGCACTCACCGCATAGTTGTTGAATTTTTATCAACATGTAACAAATTCTCTTAAAAATCACAACACCACAGCAATGGTCTTGATAAGACTGCAAGCACTATCTCACAGTAAGTGAAGTTACAATAAAATAACAACAATTTAAACTTAAGATTTCAGTCCAAATCCAACTATACTATAACTATAGCTATAAACTCTATGATCTATGATAAAGTTAATAAAATGACATATGAGTAGCTTGCATGTATTAGCAGTAGCAAAGAGCTTGTGATAAAATACAGTATGCTACCATTATATGAAGTTTCTTTGAAATCAATGAAAGGATTTAGGGGGAGTTGTGCTCACAAGACTCATGGACCAACATACATGGTGAATCCTGTAGCCCCCCCTTCTCCCCACCCTGTAATAATGTATTAAAACAACTTTTCAAATGTCTCCATTTGATCTGCTCACCTCACAAATCGGCAGGTGTGAAGTCCAATCTTCACCGACACAGCGCTGCCCGCGTTGAGGTAAGAGCCATCAATGGTGATCCTGGTTCCTCCAGACAATGGCCCAGTGGACGGATGGACACGACTGAAGTATGGAGACTAAAGAGGGACAGGGACACACACACATGCGCACACACACGCACACAGGCAGAGGACATGCAGGGCATGATGCTAAATGTAATATTAAACGTATTCCACTCTGTCCTGTGAGTATTGTCTCAGTATGATGCTGTGACAGCACGCTCACATACCACAAAGGTGAAGGCCTTGGTGGACACAGCTTTGTAGTCGGGGTGAATGCAGTCCCTGACACACACTTCCACATAAGCTTCCTGTACCCTATAACCTGTAGCATCATTCAACCGACACACAATCCTGAAAAAAGAAGGGGGAGGAAAGACAGATGGAAGAAATTAGTGTTGTTGTTACAACAATATAATAAATACACTGATTTCAACGTAAACTGATTTTTATTTCTGACAAGAAAGTTAGGCCGTCATCCATGAGTGGTTAGGTATGTTGTGGGGTATGATACAGATCATTAAAAGCTTCTTTTTTGCTTTCAAAAATTAATAAATTGATGTGAAATTTGGTGAAAAGTTTGTGACTACTCTGAAATGGACACAAATTCATTTTGATGCAAATATGCATAAAACGTGACTTGACAGTTAAAGCATAAAATATAAGTTTGTGAAATAGAATATATTCCTGGAGTGACTGTTAATATTTTAAGATTTCTTTTATTGTAATGTAAGGTATCTGGCAGTCTAATGGGCCCCAATTAGCGTTTTAACATTAGCATAATATGAAGGATTAAATGACATATCATTTGAGCCTATTTTTAGCAATGAGTCTGGGGGCATACACTCCTGTGATCGCCTTGGTCTCTATTTAATTATGTTTTATGTATTTTACAAGATATCCAAAGTATACAAAATACAATCTTGATCAAATGTAGCAGACACATTGGGCCTACGGATGGGAAGAGATTATTTGATTTTGATTCAGAATGGTCAACGATCAAGGTCAGAGCGCAAATTTCCATCCTCAAGCTAATATATAGGAAAATGGATAATATTATGGAAATGACATATTTTATTATTGTTGGTAAACATGACTTCAAAAGCCTGGATGCCTGAAACTTTGAAATGTGGATGTGGTATTGCTGTGCCCTCTGAGCATGTTATACAGATTATTGAAACATTTTGGGATTTGAATGGACATCACTATTTTGGGGGCCAGCTACAATAATTTGGAATTGTCGTGCATTTCTTGGTGCATGATCCAGCACATACAATAGTGTTCAGAATAATAGTAGTGTTATGTGACTAAAAAGATTAATCCAGGTTTTTAGTATATTTCTTATTGTTACATGGGAAACAACGTACCAGTAGATTCAGTAGATTCTCACAAATCCAACAAGACCAAGCATTCATGATATGCACACTCTTAAGGCTATGAAACTGGGCAATCAGTTAAAAAAAAAAAGTAGAAAAGGGGGTGTTCACAATAATAGTAGCATCTGCTGTTGATGCTACAAACTCAAAACTATTATGTTCAAACTGCTTTTTTAGCAATCCTGTGAATCACTAAACTAGTATTTAGTTGTATAACCACAGTTTTTCATGATTTCTTCACATCTGCGAGGCATTAATTTTGTTTGTTTGGAACCAAGATTTTGCTCGTTTACTAGTGTGCTTGGGGTCACTGTCTTGTTGAAACACCCATTTCAAGGGCATGTCCTCTTCAGCATAAGGCAACATGACCTCTTCAAGTATTGTGACCTATCCAAACTGATCCATGATACCTGGTATGCAATATATAGGCCCAACACCATAGTAGGAGAAACATGCCCATATCATGATGCTTGCACCACCATGCTTCACTGTCTTCACTGTGAACTGTGGCTTGAATTCAGAGTCTGGGGGTCGTCTCACAAACTGCGGCCCTTGGACCCAAAAAGAACAATTTTACTCTCATCAGTCCACAGAATATTCCTCCGTTTCTCTTTAGGCCAGCTGATGTGTTCTTTGGCAAATTGTAACCTCTTCTGCACGTCTTTTATTTAACAGAGGGACTTTGCGGGGGGATTCTTGCAAATAAATTAGCTTCACACAGGCGTCTTCTAACTGTCACAGCACTTACAGGTAACTCCAGACTGTCTCTGATCATCCTGGAGCTGATCAATGGATGAGCCTTTGCCATTCTGGTTATTCTTCTATCCATTTTGATGGTTGTTTTCCATTTTCTTCCACGTGTCTGTTTTTTTTTGTCCATTTTAAAGCATTGGAGATCATTGTAGATGAACAGCCTATAATTTTTTGAACCTGCGTATAAGTTTTCCCCTCTCCAATCAACTTTTTAATCAAACTACGCTGTTCTTCTGAACAATGTCTTGAACGTCCCATTTTCCTCAGGCTTTCAAAGAGAAAAGCATGTTGAACAGGTGCTGGCTTCATCCTTAATAGGGGACACCTGATTCACACCTGTTTGTTCCACAAAATTGACGAACTCACTGACTGAATGCCACACTACTATTATTGTGAACACCCCCTTTTCTACTTTTTTTTTTTTTTTTTTTTTTACTAATAGCCCAATTTCATAGCCTTAAGAGTGTGCATATCATGAATGCTTGGTCTTGTTGGATTTGTGAGAATCTACTGGTACCTTGTTTTCCATGTAACAATAAGAAATATACTCAAAACCTGGATTAATGTTTTTAGTCACATAGCACTACTATTATTCTGAAACTACTGTAGGTGCAACAGTGGCTGGAGAAGGCCATACTGAAAATAGCAGCAGCAAGAAGAGGATTCATTTGGAGAAGTGGGGATGGGCTGGTTATGTGCCTGGGTGGTTGCCATTCAGAACCCAAGCCAGTTCTGCAGTGTGCCAGATCTGGGAACATGTGACACGAACACATGCTCCCAGATCTGACCTATTTCAGCTGGTCCTGGATAAATAGGTGGAGCCATAAAACATACAAAGAAATACTTTTTAAACATTGCAACATAAATCTAAGTGTAAGCCAATTTTGTGAAAAGGTTTCAGCATCACAACCACAAAAAGGGGCAGAATTTGACAGGCACTCTTTTGAGACATTTCATGTGAAAAATGTTTGGCATGTCAAGGCAAAGGCCAATAAGAGGAAGCTGAACAGCTGTTGACAGCACACCATTTGTCCTCTGTTCTGTCAAAGTCATAAAAAAAAAAAAAAAAACAACTGAGAATAACGTGCATATCTGGACACATTACATAAAATAGTATGTAATAAAACAAATGTTCTATTTGGGGGACTCAGGGATATAAGAGAGAGAGATGCGTGTGTGAACGTGTGTCTGCGTTCATGCATATTGCAGAACCGTAAGCCTTGCACTTGGCCTCGGGCACTGACCGGCCAAATAAAACTCCACTGGAGAAATGATTGAATGGAGGGGGGTGTGTGGCATCGTAGCCCACGGGGAGAACATACACACTTTTACCTCATGTTTCAACCTCTGGAGACACACTTGACTGTTAATTAGCCAGAGCAAACAAATGAGACCAGAAAAAGGGCAAGAGTGTAAAAGTGAGAGAGGAAGAGAGATGCAGAGAAACAGATGAGAGGAGAGCAAGAGGGAGAGACAAAGACAGGGTTAAAGTGAGAGAAACTGATTAAATGAACAAGCTCATATCCTATAAACCTCATCAGCTTCCCTCCTTCCCTGAGATGAGTTATTAACTCTCCTACTTCCAGCTTCTCTGCAGGTGGCCATGGCAACTGCAGCACTGCGACAGCAACGAATGTCACATTTCGATGGTGTGTGCTGGTACTGTTTTTATTTTCCTTCTCCATTTATTCCAAAGTCTTCCACTGTGATTAAAATGCTCAGCCGCCCTGTTAAAGCGAGAGTGTCTCTTGCATCATTACTGCACAAATGACAGGTGGATGCACTGTGCCATTATTACGTGGTTAGAAAGACAAAGTTCATGATATATTTGTAAAACGCAACACTACATAAATTACACCTGTGTCAATCAATGGCAGTTTAATTTCATACTGAAAATTAGTGTTAGACAGAAAGTACTAATAACGCAGTAAAGAGGGGAAACTGCAAACTATTTTTTCTCATGAATTCCAGTAAATTATTCTGTCAATATGGAATTATATCCAACAAATAAATATTTAACAATCAAGGTGAATGACAAGCCTACAAAGGAATTAGAGGTGACACATTTTCCTACTGCGCAATTCCACAGCATCTAAACAAAGTACAAGATCTGGCATGGGAGGAGCCTAAATAAATAAATAAAAACAACGGTGCAACAAGAACAATGTGCATGTGTGTGTTGATTTTGGAGAGTTGGCATACCTCATTCTCTCCACTCTGCAGGAACTGACCTTTGACCTGTGTTGTCAGCCTCATGAACCTGCTCTGTCACTTGTGCTCTAACTCTGATAGGGTCATGAGAATGAGAGCAACAGCACCACTAATGGCCCCATATGGCAAACATCACTTTTAATTAGCATGACAGTTTCACTGACAGTTGCGTCTTTTTCCACTGGGTGCCATGGCAACATGCCAATGCTGCATTACAGGGCTGACAGGGTGAAACTCTGACACCTTTGTGGTTTTGGACATGCTCTATAAGACCAAATAAGCCATCACTTACCTCATACCGCAACAGAATGCAAAAAGGTCTTTTACCCACTGGTGATGGCAGCATGTGAGTGCTCCATCAGGCAAATTTGTGTGTGAACATTTGCTGCTATTATGGTCTTCTTGCATAAATGTCCACAGCTGCAAGATGTCAATGCATGTTTATATCATTAATTGGTTCTCCCTTTATGCCAAGAGTGTCGCAGACAGTTACTTCAACTGTCTGGAAAGGAATGCAATCATAGTGCAAGGCAATACGGCGGCCCTATCTTATGGATGTCAATGTTTACGCATCTGGTTGGTTTCAATCCAGGACTCTCCTAGTAACCTGATAATAATGGTGTAGATGGGTGCAGGTAAATATCACTGCTGTGATTTTCCTGACACCATGCTTAGCTTCTGCGATTGTGCATTAGTTGTGGAGTGATAAAAACAGGTGACAATCCACGTGTATGGTTGAGAAAACAATAAAGAACCATTATCCATAAAAAAAACTCCCTAATGATGCAATCAGTGCACATCTATAAACAGTAAATCAAAGCTCATTTATTTATGAAAAGTATGTCAACATGAAAATGACTTGGAGTTTACTTTTAGTGCTTTGATTCAAGGGAAAACCTGATGTAAATAGTTATTATAATTATTATTAGACCCCGTCACACATAGCACAAATGAGGCTGAATGGCGTCCAAATTAAGCATCAAACCACATTCAAAAAGTGTCGAGGTGCAGTCTGAAAATGTCAGACAGCTGTCTCAGAGCAGTTGACATGGCCGGGCCAAATTGCGCAGCTACCTCAACTGTTTTGCACATGTCCAAAACACTCGTGGCGCCGTCCAGGTGGGACACCTATTGAACAGCAGAGTGGCTTGTTGCCTCACAGCAAGAAGGTGTTCGATTACCACCTGTGGCCTTTCTTTGTGGAGTTTGCATGTTCTCCCCCTGTGTGTGTGGTTTTCCTCCAGGTGCTCCGGCTTCCTCCCACATCCAAAGACATGCAGGTTAGGTGGATTGGAAACTTTATAACTGTCCAGATCTCCCTTGCAAAAGAGATCTTGATCTCAATGGGACTAACCTAGTTAAATAAAGGAAAAAAAAGTGTCCTACATATTCATACGGCATCATAACAGCATTTGGAACAATCTGATCGTGGTCGGGGGAACACTGAAATGCATCGGACAAATCCTGCCCGCTTGTCCTGCTTGTGCCACGTACATGTACCCCCACTGAATCCCGTTCAGGGAGCACAAAGGAAATGTCAATATATAATATTTTTGTGGCAGGCATCCATCATGTGAAGTCGTCAGAGGCTCGGTGCGACACTCACAATGCAACTGAACAGGATGACATCCCTGTAATACACATATTATGACATGTTCACCATCAAACTCTGTCAAAGGAATGACGGTGTAACTGTTTCACCAGCCCATGACACCATAAATAAACATGTAAACTCACCTCCAGTACGGCCTAAGGTGCGTGTCACAGCACAGGGCAGACAATCACCAGGGGCTGCAGCCTGTGGTAAAGTCCCTTACACCCTGGTTGCGCCATGTGCCGAAAACAGTGGCTCACAAATGCCTCGTCCACCACGGCACAAAAATATCCCATGTCAAGCATCGTCCCACGGTGTGCAGTGTGCTGATGATCCAAACGGCCAGGGTGGCGCACAGCCCCTCTGTGCACTCCATGTGCGCAACACATCGCCGTCACCGTGCTGTGTCCGTGAACACAGTGCTGACAGTCCCTTGTGTGGGACACACATGTCCATCCAGCCGGTGCAATGTCCTGCTCAGAGGTCAGTGCGCGCGAGGGAGAGCGTGAACAAGTGAATCAGTGACTGACAGCACTCGAGCACATCCGTCTGGCAGTCTGATCAATCAATCTACTTCCATTTTCTGGGAGACCTGTCGTAATGGATGAAAGCTGCACTGTCAAACCAACAAAGTTGTGTTTCTTATGTTCTCTTAGTGCAGGGACAAAGAGAAATCCAATTCTGCTGGGGCTGTTGCAAAGCTCAGCAAACGGAATATTTATTTAGAAATGACAGATCATTAGAAATAAAATATTAAAGATATAGCACGCCGTGACGCACATCAACGGTTTTGCTGTTCATCCCAAATTGTATTGCTGCTGCTTCTGGATGAAATAAACACAAATTCAAGAAAAATGAACATGTCTACGATTAGACCGTCTAGCAGTTTAATTGAAGCACTTCTGTGTAGTTTTAGTGTACAGTTCAAATGTCACACTGGGTGAAGGTATGAATGTTTGTCATTATTATTGTTTCAGATGATGGCAATCTCAAAATCAGAATTACTTGTGTGACTGTTGAAGACGCAACAAAAGAATGAGTTGCATCACTTGCAATGCAATGAAAGTAAAACTGGAGCACAAAATAATTTTAGGGATGGAACTGCAGTGAGTATGCAGCACTATCATTGCTTTATTATGGTAACTGAAGTTCCGCCTTTCTCACAATTAGCTAATAAAAGCTCCACATAAAAACCCACAGAGAGGTCACTCCAAGACTAATATCACTGAATAAGAGCTGTTCTAGGTTTTATTTTTCACCTGTGGAAGAGTTTGGAGCTGATATACACCATTTAAGCAATAGTTCAGGGCTACTCCATAACTGTGTGCTGGTGCTGCATGTTGAGTCATTTCTAAGCTAATTTAACATGTTGATCAACTGTTTTTATTTGCTGATAAATCATTTACTCTATCAAGGAAAAAAGTGCAAAATGTTAATTGCAATTTTACGAAGCCCAAAGTAATGTCTTGAAATTGCATGTTCTTCGTGTGGAACTCAAAAACTTTGAATTTATGAGACAATCGGGAAGGGGGGAGGCGGCACAAAAACAGTTAATTTATCAACTGTTGATTAATTTACAACTCAATTCATTTTACTATGACTTTAAATGGTATTAAACTGATTTCAGTGACACAATGTACTGTGATTTAAGTACATCAACTGCACTCAGCAACAGCAAGAAGAGTAATACTACAAAGCTTAGCATTAGTTTTATCAGAAAGAAGAGAGCAAGAGATTTTTCAGAAAGATGTGTGAGACAAAGTCAGTGTTGTGCTTCATGCTATGTCACATCCGTGCTGGAAAAACATGCAGAGAAGTAATGAGTATTAAAAACAAGGTGCTTCAGAGCGAGGGTTGGGGTGAAGAGATGAAGAAGGGATAATGTCAACATACTGCTCAGCACTGATGTATTGGTCCTCCTGAGGATTGCAGGCCACCTTGCCGACACGCACTCCGTTCTGGATATCTTTAAACTGTAGACCCAGGTTCTCACCCGTGATGGTCAGCATGGTCCCTCCCTGTCTTGGTCCGGTGTCTGGATACAGCTGAATGGAGGAGCAAATGAAGAGGGAACAAATAAAACGAGCGCAACATATCCATTACTCAAAGGACAAACTCACAGTGCCTGTGGTGTATTTCAGCATGAATTTCTGTGATCGGATGAATTCCTCTGACAGTTTACCGAAGTCATTAAGATCATTACACATTGGGTACAAATTGGATACTTGCTGCTACCTCTTTAAGAGAGATGAGAAATGATCACAGATCCATTAACTCCATCTCAACTCAGTCAAACATGCCCAACCTGCCAACTCACACATTTAACCCAGACCCACCCATCAAGCCCCCACATTTCTCATTTAACCTTGTGTCAATCCACTGAACATGATTATACCACACACTGACCTTTGCTCCCTCATTTATCACTTGAGACCAAAAAAAAAAAAAAAAAAAACTGTGCAGAGGTTCTCATGGCTACCCAGAGCCAGTCTGACCACCAACTGCAATCCCATTCAACAAGCTGCAACCTGGACAATAGCCCTGGTAATAATCAGTCTTTACTAGCATAATTAGGCATGAGGCTAACTGGATTAGAACCTTGTGGGTTTCGATGGGGTAATTTTCACCGGTCCCCTTAGGTATGGGAGGGGATGAGACATTTGGTGAACTGAAGTGGGGTGTGGGTAATTTCACACTTTAACCTCACTTACTATCAAGGATATAGCATTGTCATTCATTATTCTCCCATTCAGACATTACCATTATATACAAGAGTTTAAAAGCATATACGTTACTGCATTATGTTGGAAAAGAGCAGCATATACAACAAATAATTCAAAGGGACAGCATTCCAATATGAACCCGACAATTGGACTGTCCTAGTCTTAGTGGAGTTTTCACAGCATTATTTAACACATACGGCGTCGGGGCCATAATATAGCTGTGAGTGATTAATAGGGCTGTGTTCTGTAACATGTAAACAGGAATATGTGTTGTGTGGGCCGCCAGAAGAGGAGGTACTGCTGGCCCACCACCAGAGGGCGCCCTGTCTGGAGTGCGGGCTCCAGGCACCAGAGGGCGCAGCCGCCTCACAGGAGCAGCCAGGGTGACAGCTGTCACGCATCACCTGCAACAGCTGTTACCAATCACCTGATCAGCAGGGGTACATCAGCAGGACAACGTCTCCACCTCTTTGCCGAGATATCGTTCTACCTGGAAGGTAACGTTCTCAGCTGACCGTGAGATCTTTTCAGTAACCTTTTGTGACTTTTGTGCATTATATAGCAGACTCTTTCCAACGAGAGGTGGAGGTAGTTTTCCTGCCATGTGGATTGCTGGGTGTAAACGCGCCCACATTTAATTGTTTTTTTTTGTTCCTCGCCAGCAGTACCAGGTCCGACACGCGGAGGCAGTGGCCACCTGGGAGTTCGGGACTTGGCGGCTCCAGTATTCCCGGGGTCTGGTGGCGGAGGAAATCGTGTGGTTCCGGTTCTACTTTGGACAGACGTCTTCTATCTTCGAGCCTGCCCACACGACACCTTCTGTGATTTGACTTGTTGTCTATTGTTGTAATCTGTTGTGTTTGTTGTGCCCATTCACAACAGTAAAGTGTTGTTATTTGACTTCCTCCATTGTCCGTTCATTTGCGCCCCCTGTTGTGGGTCCGTGTACCTACACTTTCCCAACAATATGAATGGAATAATCTTTAAACAACTCATGTAAACACCACAATCAAAATACTGGCTAATTAAAATAAGGCCAACAGTCAGGTTATTTCTGTTCATGTAACAATTTCACTAATTTTTAGATTAGGCTTTCTTTCTTAATCTGCTATTTTCCACTGATCTGCCGTCTAACATCATTACAGAAAAGATGTAACTCTGGTAACTCTGGAGGTGTACAGGACTTCACTAATGGAGCCACACAATGGGAACAAAGCCAGTGTCAGGCAAGCTACAACGTAAATGTCACAGTGATATAATTAAGAAGTGTTTTCTCGCCAACATGAGCGAGACTTATGATGAACATCCCTCCCCTTCTCTCACCCTTTTCCTCTCTGGACTTCTGTCTTTTTAATTCACTCCGGCTCATTTTCAACGCGTTTGAATGCAAACTGTATATTTTAGCCGAAGATAAAAGAGTGACTGGCAGACAGCAGTAAGCTGCTCACAATCAACACTGGCTTATCAAAGGAACGACACAAAAGTTGTTACATCTTCAACTACACAACGCAAACAAAACCTCTTTCCAATGAAAGCCACCAGTGTTGCAGTGCTCTACACCCATTCAACGATCCTTTATTCCTCTTCATCTCTGACTTGTCCTGTTGTGTCAGCGGCTTTGTGTGAGGCCTATTGTGGCCGCCTAAGCAGCAGCGCACAGATAGCATCTGTTATTCAGAAGAAAAAGAGGAGCAGAGGAGGTAGGGGACAGCGAGGAGGCGATATGCACATGGCAAAAACCTTCATCTGTGATACAAACAGACACACTTTATTGTCCACAAATGGAAAATTTGATATATGAATGCGTCTGAAAAACAAAAACAGCCTGATGAGACCCAAATCAGTGACGCCTGACATTAAGATAAACTTTAATAATTAAACAAACCTGAAACAAACATTAAAATTTGAGCTCAGGCTTAGATTAATCATTTAAAAAACTTTAATTACAGAGATGGAGATGTTCGTAATCAGAATGGAGGCGCTTTTTAAACAGTAGAAAACGCCTCATTTATTTCACATTGTGCATGCTGCTTTTGAACTGTGTATAACTTGTGACAAACCCATTGAAAAAGCTTTGCATTTTTAGCAGAGCACAACAACTTCCTCAAGTGGGGAGAGAGAGAGAAAGGGGAAAACCCAACTCAAGGCAGAAAACATGCAGTGTCTAGCAGCTTTCTGGTCAGACTGGACCAGACTCAGGCTAAAACTGCTGGAATCATCCATTCTAAAGGCTGTGCTCTTACACTGAGAACTGGTAGGCTGCTTCCACTTATTCTTTCTCTGTTTAAATCTGTCCACTGTTTAAATCTGGCACTGACCGCCTGCCTTTTGCTAATCCCAGTTTCCTATCAAACAATGTCTAAAAGCAAACGTATTGATGGGAGGAAAATGCAGTATGTGCTGCTATATTCTCACTAAGAAACATGAGCGGGACCAAACAGACAATTGATTGAGAGTAGTTGTTTCCATAGCAACAGAAATATTGTTGAGTAAATGGTTTAGAGATGATTAGAAAAGGCCTTGTAGCACACTTTGGACTGTCTTGTATGTGTGGAGCAAAGCAAAATGCAAGCGTCATTGCTAATTTCCACCTGACGCAGTTGTCATGCCCACTATATATGTACTCAAAATAACAATATCACTTGTGCTTCTTTGGGTGTGTTGGTCTAAAAATCAGGTGTGGTTGGGGTAGAGCTGCCCACGTTGATATCTTCTGTCACCAAAAAATGTTTCACCCCACAAAAACAGGGTCTCAAGTTTAGCACTTTATAAAGAGTGCAACAGTTAGACACATCCTGACATAAGCAGGTTGATAACGCACGTGCACACTGTCTGTCCACATTGACACCAATCATCTGAAAGGGTGTAATATTAATATGATGGTGTAGTATGACCAATATGTATGTATGGGGGGGGGGGAGAAAAATTGGGTCATGTTGGAGAGGGATTTATAGAGCTTGAGAAGAGCTTTAAAATGAAACCAAAACCATCCATTTCTCTAACTGCTATGTCTTGTGAGATATGGGCATTTAAATTTGCAAGGGTGCGCTAATTAGCTGAAATATCATTAGTGTGTATCTCACTAATTAAGAAGGCATGGGCAAAAATATGACAGCGGAGAGCATTACTCATGATTCCTGATCAGCTCACAAAGATTTACAGAATCTCTGTGAGTTGATCTGATTGCTTAATATCTGGTTCGGACTACAAAATGCCCATAAAAAATGAAAATGGTAAACCTAACCCTTCTGTGTGCAGAACCCAGCATTGCACTTCCACTTCTCACTACTTAAGGAGCAATGTGCAATGTTTTTAACATTGAAAGTGATTGCAGCCAAAACGCAGCACATGTGGCCAAGACATTGGAAAAGGCATGGTGCTGGCCTTTCTCTGAGCAAACAAAATGTATTTTGTTCACAAAACGTATTTCCACATTTGCTATCATTTACATCAAGAGCCAATAATGACGTTTTTCACTCCAAGTGTTATTTGCCATCGCAAATATTTGTGCACACAGCACAGATGCTTAACATAGGCACAAACTAATCAAATGTAAGAAATAATTGCACATTGTGCACACACGGCAGCAATTTAATTGCAATAAAACATGCACTTTGCACTCTGGAGCTCTGCACTGATCACGGATGGGACAAACTGTGCAGTACTGCACTGCTCCAACTCATCCTTCGCTGCACAGATACATGTGCACACTGTAACACTTATGCTGTATGTTGTTCTTCTGCTATTCGCTTAAGCATTTGGTGGATACAGCACTTCGTTACATTTTTGCATTGTATCATTGTGTAATGTATGTATGGGAATTATGTATCGCACATATTTTTAAATTTAGTACAAACATATAACAGACAGAAGCACATCTGAAATTTAAAAAACAACAAATCACCACAAAAATTATCTAATGGGGAAGCAGTTCTCTCTCAATGCTGATCAACAGAGTGGGCGGAAAAGAGGAAAGCAAGAACAACAGGAAGAAAATTAAACATAGATAGTTCTGATAAAGAGACAAAAACAAGAAATTGTTGGAGGTGGGAATGAGGGAAAGATTCAGGACACATGGGGGGGAGGGCACACAAAATTAAAGAAGTCTGCCAAAGCAAACATTGTAGCTCAATAACACATGGGGGCAAAATCAGAGGACTTTCCCAAACACACACACACACACACACACACACACACACACACACACACACACACACACACACACACACACACACACACACACACACACACACACACACACACACACACACACACACACACACACACACTACAACATGTACACAGGATCACAAAGAAACAAAACACCCACACCACACAAATGTGCCACATGCTACAAACAGTGACAATGCACACCAAGTCTGTGTCATTTTAATTGGTTTCTAAGGGCTAGCTGTAATGCTCTTCCTGTCCCCTAGGAGAAGGCAGGCAGAAGATGATGGATGACAGAGGGCCAGGCAGCAACCAAGGCCAGTACTAGGACACTGCTGCACCACACTGGGAGACTGTGTGTGTGTGTGTGTGTGAGAGTGTATGTGTGTGAGAGAGAGAGAGTGAGTGAGAGAGAGAGAGAGATACCACATGAGTTTGTCATTGTAAACTGCAGCTTATTTCAACTTTGAATCTCTTAGAATGTGTTTATATGATAAAGTTGTTTCTGGGAATACGTGCTGGTGTTGCACATGTACACAACATGTGAGTTAATAGTTGTGAATGATGCATTAATTAGTCTTCGTACACAACTACAACCGAAGAGACAAAGTGTGGCAAAGGAAAAGTTGCGCTTTAAAAGCCAAATAACCAAATTTTGTCAAACACAGGTCATATAAAGCCTCAAATATCAAATGCTCTGTTTGAAACGGTGCAAAGGCCCCACAGTTATGACCGCAATGATTCCCACCTGCACAGTATTGAGCAATGACAAATGGGCAACAGCATACTGGGAAACTGCACTGAACAGATTTAACAACTGCTGCTCTGAAAGCTCTGGGTAAAGGTGTAGAAGTGTGTGAATTTTCTGTATGTGTGTGTGTTTATGTTTGCACTCTCTCCAGTGGTGTTTCCATCCTAGTTAATGACACGTTTTTCTGTCCAAATGAAATTAGCAGCTAATCCGTGAGCTAATGGCCACGCACACACACACACACACACACACACACACACAGCAGCTAGCTTTCTGAAACATGAATAAAGCAGGCAGAGGAATGAAAGGAAGAAAAGGGGGATTTGACAAAATGGACGGTAAGAAGTTTAATATTCAATTTGTGTGGTTGATGTCATGCACTGGGATCACTGGTGAATGAAGTGGCAGAGGAGAAAAAGAGGCTTTCTTTTGTTGCCTGCGGATGTTCTTTTGGCATTAAATGCCACGCGTCAAATGTCAAAGGTGGAGAGGAGAGGTGAGACCGGCAGTGTGGTGATGTGATGATAATCTCTCTTCTTTCACTCTTTGGTCTTCTGTCTTTTCAAACTAGTAGAATGCCCCCCCCCCCCCCCTCCTTTTCTGAAGCTCTTCTAACGCCTGGTTTTTGACTCCCACCAACATTTTGCCCCAAGGCAAGGATTTGCATGCACAGACGCACAGTGACACACATGGTCACCCCTTTATACACACACCCATTCCTGTCTTTCACAGATACATGCACACACCACCCAAACAACCGCAGCATGCTTGTTTCAAAGGGCTAACTGAAGCAAGCGACGAGAGAGGGAGCATTAGCTAACAGATTTATCTGTGTGCTTGTGCCCCAATTATCCAACATCTCCATTACGTATTCAGACAGATGAAAGTGTGTCATAGGAAATGTACTGAGGGCTCCAGCCATACAAGCCTGCATCAGTAAAATGGGCGCCATGCATATATTTCACACTCATTTAAATGGAATGAAATGGCACTGTGTGACCAATACAATACTCCATCTTGTTGGAGACACCATTAGATCTGGGGGTGGGGGTGGGAGTACTAGAAAAAGTGAAACAAAAACTAAACATGAAATGCATCATACATCAGTGGGAACAAACATTTTGTGCTGACACACCTGAATTAACCAAACCGGTCAACTTAACCCTTCTGTTATGTTCCTGGTCAAACTGACCCATTTTGAAGTTTGAAGATCTAGGAAAAATAGTTAAAAGTATTTTTCAGTATAAAACTTCTTCTGCTTGCCTTAAAAAACAACTACAAAAGTCCACTTACTTATCTACCCTTGAAGGGAATTATTTTCCTCCACACACACATCTAAATATGATGCACTACCAATGTGTGAAGCTTCATTGAAATCCATGAAGCAGCTTAGGATGAGTTGCACATTCAAAGTCAATATCATACAATATGATACATCAATTAAACACAAAAGCCCAATAATCTGCCAGTGAACACATCATAATGGAATGATTTTTTCTCTTCATGCACACCTTCATATGATGTGCTACCACTATGTGAAGTTACCAAACAGTTTAGAAGTTATGTTTCCAAAACTCAAAGACAGAAACAAAATTTTTGTTCGAGGGGGACCTGATGATAGGAAAATAAATGAAAGACTGAAAGGTGGACAAACAAACAACAACAACAACAAAAAAGACAAAACCACGAAGCTTTTGTAGCGACACGTCTCACACAGCAGTATGTGGCCTTCAAACTGAGCACTGTGTGTACTTGTCTGTGTGTCAGTCTTCATAGTGAACTGCATGGACAGTGACTAAGATCACAGTCAGATGAAGACCACTGCCATGGTTACTGGTGGCAACAGATGGATACGCCATAGTGTTTAGACTCCTTATCACTCTCTCTCTCTCTCTCTCTCTCTCTCACACACACACACACACACACACACACACACACACACACACACACACACACACACACACACACACACACACACACACACACACACACACACAGAATAAGCGTGCGGCCAACACTGCTGCAACATGGTGAGACAAAATTAGCACGACCCACTAACAATCCCTGGTTCTTTGTCTTTCTCCCTTGCAGACACAGTCCAGACACCAGCCCCTCCACCTCCTCCAGTGTGTATGTGGGTACAGCCGAGCAAATCATCTCTCATCACGTCAGTGTGCTCAGTCTTCATGTGTGCAAACTGCCTCCTCCTGGTCAGCCCATCTGTGTTGTGGTTGCAGTCATGGTGATGCGTCAAACTTCCCTATCCTCCCTACCGTCTTCACACCTATGATGTACCCTTCACACACTGAGGCCAAATAATGACACGAAATGGGAAGGGCTTTCTAAACTCATCCTTCAGACAACTAAGTTTTACCAATAGCTGACAATGGTTAGTTTGTATAGCAGAACTACGTATTTATTCTTCTATGAGACAAACAAGATACTTTTACAAAGGCAACTTTAATTAAACTTATGCCATTCTGACCTCAGCCTTTATATAAATCTGATTTATTAGCCATTTCAAAAGATGACTTGCATGAATACACCAACCAAGTGGCAGCAGAAGTGTGTCCTGAATGTTAATGATTGTCAGTATTATTCATACCTCACGTAGGGTTTAGCAGCTAAAAACAATACGGGCTTCATGTTGATCAGCCTGCCTTGGTGATTGCCAATCAGGATCCAAGGCTGTTTCATAGTATGATAGATACCTTGACATGTGTCCAGATCTTCCTTGACCAAAGAAATAAATAGTCTGTTTCTATGCCCTTTGCTCTGAGTAAAGAGAAGCTGCCGATTCGGGATTAGTAAGCAAGACTGCAAATAGGGATTTCTGTTACATTAGTCACAGAAGACTAAAATGAGACATTGTAGGCCAAAAGTGACCTTCTGGCATATGACTTTCCCAAACACAGCCAAAGCATCGCAGGGCTTTTGGAATGGATAACATTAAAACGTAAACATATGTAAATACTCAACTTGTATACAAAAAAAAACAAAAACAAAAAAACAATATGACTACATCAAAGTAAAATTACTCTTAATAATACATTTTTGCTTCAGCATATAAAGAACAGAATACAACAGCCTCAAGCGAGGTGAATCATAGTATATACAGTATATGCTAACGGTCAAATGCAAAGCTTATGTAAATGAGGGCAAGAGAGCGAGAAAGAGAAATAAGGATAATACAGCTTTGTAAGCTTTTTATTTCAGACTGTAATGAATTTGTCATTCATTGCAGGGTGGTTGTAAATACAAGTGTCATGTCACACAATGAATGCTTTCATTTCAGTCTGGCTCTAAGAGGCAGCTTTGTATGTTCGTATTCTGTGCATTACTTTATTATCTTTACCTTTGTAATCTTGGGGTGTGCACAGCGGCTGTTTCCGGTGGTGGCATGCATCCAAGTGCTCTCTGGAGGAGTACACTCCTGTCTGAGTGAACACTTCTTCTCCTGTACGCACCAGCCACACTCAAACCTGGGGTTTGCCTTCAGACACATCCCGCAGCTGTCCCGCAGAGCATAGCACTTATACAGGTGTGCTGTTAAGAGCCAGACACAAACAGCAGGTTGGATAGGAGATCAACTGAAGCATGGAGGAATTAACAACTTATGGAGAACAACACTGAGGAACGGTAGAATTACCTCAACATCAATACAGTTTGGGTTTAATTATTGCAACACATGTCAAATGAATAAATATCATGAAGAGGTGAAGAGAACACTTTGAAAATAAACACTAAACCAATTGTCCTCTAGTGAACAAGAAAATAAATGTCTAAATGCTAAGTTAACATATTCTTGTCCAAAGGCTGCAGAAATGTTACAGAGAAGTCTGGCATCTCTCTGGTACTTCATGGCCAAATCCCAGAGGTTGTGGCGGAGCTCTGTATGAATTACCGACTGCCAGACAACTTTCCCATGTATATCTGGAGTTGAGTCAAAAGGACATTCGGTGTAAAACCTGTGCCAAAAGTCAACATGTGGCTCCAAGTAGGAACTGTTGTGGAAACCTGAGTAGTAACAGCAGTAACCAGGGGGGTAAATAAACAAGAAATGAGTAAAAAGAAAAAGAGAAAAAAAAAATTTAACTACACCAGCATATCAGTATTTACAAGAAGACAAGAGGGCATGACTTTCACACTGCCAGACGGCTATCAACCTACCATCCCTGGTTCTCAAGACCAGGCACCTAAGTGGCACTACGCTACTCTTTTCTACTCTACTATTTTACTCTTCCTTTTCAGATATTTAGATATACCTTTGTATACTGGCATAGTTCCACCTTAGAATTGGAATATAATATATAAGATATACCTTACTGAATTTTCATGATTGAAAAATAACGATGGGGTCAAGAAAAAAAAGTGACGTAAGTAAGACAACAGGAAGGATCCACATCCTATAACAGACTGCTACAATGCAGATAATTAATTCTGCTACATGATAGTGCAGATAACAGGGGTTATTTACATGGGAATCTTTCAAATGGTGAAACAAGTCCCAAATTAGGCACGAATACTCCTTTGACCAGAGGTCTTCAATTCATTCCAGAAATGGCAAATAGGTTGCAGGTTTCCTTTGCAACCACCCACCCTGCTCAAAGTGGCATTAATCAGTGAAATCACCTGGTGGAGTGGGTGGTTTCTTTGAAGTTACTCATTGCGGAATGATATGTCTTCCATCTTTACTTGGCAAAGAGCGGCAGCAAATCCCGCAACACACACAGACATGGAGCGGAGGACATTATCATTATTATTTTCATGAGGGACAGTAGCTTTAGTTTACGAACCAGAGAAGCGGTGGATATTAATGTTCCAGTCCACTGCAGAGATCCGCGTGCTTGGCTGCCCCACAAAAAAGGCATGACGAACAAATAAAAAAACTGTCCGTGTGAACCCGTGGACGATTCTCGCAGAATTGCGCAGCAAGAAGATACGAACGTAGCTGATAGTACGATAGAAGAACTGCTGGCACAAACACATGACAGCTGGACTGGATGTTGTGTTTCTTCTTGTGTAGTTGATGAAAACGAGGAGGGGGTTTTTGTTTATTTTTTATTTCTTGCAAAACATTTTCTTCTCGGTTTTTATTCGTCAACAATAACAGTTTTATTTTTAAAACATTGGTGCCGTCTCATCATCGTCTCGTCTTAGTCATGGGAAAAAGGGTTGTTGACGAACATATTTCGTCTCTTTTCGTCTGACGAAATTAACACTACATGGAACACACTGGAGCTGCTCGCACTGTGTTCCTGCTTGAAAGGCACCGTCGCGTACACGAACCGTTACACCTGGGATTGTGCATGCACGCATGCGCGCGCACACACACACACACACACACACAGTCCTGGTCTGCATGATTGGCAACTCTGATTTTTAAACAGAGATTATATGTAAAGAAATAAATGCAAATGGAGCAATTTATTATTTTATAATAAAAAAAATGCTCAAAGGTCCTGAGCAATAACAAAAACACTTTTTCATGTCATGAAATAAAATGTAAATTTGACAGTTATTGGCACACTGATTAAATTAAAGTCAGAGGATGGATACATGGACATTTCCAAATTAATGAATAAGAACTGGAATTCACTGACAATCATTAACTCACTGAGTGCCAGCCATTTTCAAAGTTCAGAACATCCCAGTGCCAGGATTTTTCAGCATTTGAGTGTTTTTTCAAGACCCATAGAAAACTGAGTTGTATGTCCATGTCAACAACAAACATACCAAAAGAAACTTCAGACTTTCCTTTATCATCAGAAAAAAAACAAAAAAAAAACCATTTGTTTGTACCTCTTTCCATTCTTTAGTAATTGTCTGCAGAACATAGGTGGGTATCACTAAAAATGCTGATTTCTGACAAAAAACTGAGAAAATTGGCTTTTTGTGACAAGCAACATTTCAAGGAGAAAATGTCTTTGATTATAATTGTTTTTGCTTCAGTGACATCTCAAACATTATGTAAAGTGATCCTATTGTATAATGCACCAAAAAAAAAAAAAAAAAAAAAACATCAGGGGAGGGACTCCGTCTGTCTCTTCTCTCAGTGGCACGTCTTTTCCCTCTGGCTCCCACGTATCAGACCTTTTTATTTTTTCAAAAACCTGATGGATTTGAATCATGTGTGCTTGCATGAGCCTGTCGACTGCGTCATTTGCTTGTAAGCAGCCTTTGTGTGAGGTGTGTGTCGTGCGCTCGGCGTTTTTTCATTCCAAGGAAAAAGATGGAATGACTAGAGTAGCGCGCCTGCATCACAATTTGACAGACACTGGGTGACAGCCAGGTGGAAACCATTCGGATTAGGAGCGGTACAACCGTAAGACGTCCGCACAACGGTGGAAAGCGAGCCGCGCTCCGGTCCACACTCACACTGCTACCACCCACAGAATGGGTTCCCTTGTGATTACAACTCTAATTTTTTTACACAAGCTAGATCAGCTGATTACCCCACCCCATAAAAAATGTAATTGGCGCGATAACGCGTCTTTGGCGCTGAGCGTTACTATCTGAAAAGATGCGTTTAAGCGTCAGTGGCACTCAATGAGTTAAGAAATACAAACAGTATGATACTGTAAAGTACATCTGTCTGGAGAAGACAGTTCTCAAAAACTGAGTAACCATTCAAGAACGAGACTATTGATGGAAGCCACCAAGACAACATGACAATGAAGATGAAGGCTTCTGTGGCTGTAACTGGAGAAACTTGGCACAATCAAACTTGTATGTGTTGCATCACTAGTTACACAGCATCATGCTGGAGTGAGGCAAAAAATGGTTTTCTTAAAACGCCGAAGGCAAATTTCATCTACAGTTTGCTAGGAGGCATATGAGAGACTTGAGCCGAGATCTGAGTTGTTGTCTCATAGGAAAGTGTCCATCTTGCACGGTCACTCAGTTGTTGAGAACTGCCTACTCTACATAGACTGACCACATAATGTTTGTATTTCATAGCGAATGACGCAAATAATGTGGAAAAGATCATGTATCCATCCTTTGACTTGTTTAAAGAAAACATGATTTGCTGTAAATTCTTCAGTGTATCAATAAGAGTGCCACAAGCATATTTAATGTCTGTGTTTTTTAATTTCACTGTATGAGGGAGTTTTAAGTTCACTAATTTTACACATTATTCACAACTGTAAGTTGTGCTTGTCAGGAGAAATTCTGTCCTGGCAAACTTTTGTAACTTAAAACTCAAGAACCACAAAACTCAAAATCAAAATGTTTAAGCGTTAATACTGGGAGGTCAAAGCTCTGCATGCCGAAACAAGAAAAAAAGAAACAAAAAGAAAAAAAAAATCATGTATTTCTCACATTTATAGTAAGTCCCTTCAGCTGCTCCCTTGTTTTCACTCGGAGTCGCCATAGCAGATCTGAGGTGGATCTGCATATTGATTTGGCACAAATTATACATTTAGTGCCCTTCCTGACGCAACTCCACAATTACACATAGCAAGGGTGGGGTTTGAACTGGGAACTTTCCGCACTGAAATCAAGTGCACTATCAAGCACCTTTTTTTTTAAACTGAATTTTGGGTTTAAAGTAGGAAATGTATCAGAAACCCTGAAATGCTCACATCAACCGCAAGATGGTGACAGAAGCTGCTCAAGTGTGTGGCGAGGTATTGACTGTTCTTTTAAGAAGTTAAGGTTTGGCGAAAATAAGATTGGCTGACAGACAAATGGCAACTTACAACTGTATCCTTTGCCCTTACGAGGAACTTACTTATTATTAAACAGACTGAAAAAATAAAATTGTTTCAATTGTGTTTATTTCTGGACACACTGTAAATTCTCTATAGAATTCAGGGGACAAGGACTGTATATGTTATTTTTTTATTCTCTATATGTTATGTATGGCATATTCACATCCTTTCATATAATAAGAAATAAGCAGCAAACCTTTGAGTCAGGATACATGGGAAATTTCAACACATTGTTTTGTGCCAATTGGGGATCTGTATAAAAAAAAAACTTGAACCAGTTCCATATCAGTCAGAGCTGAAATATTGATTAGGGTCATGACAAATGATGCTTCTACTGAACCTTTGGCTACAAAATGGGGAAAAAAGACCACATTTGCAAAGTAGTAATAAGTTATTACCTATACATAATTAATTTAATTCCTTTAAGCCTTTAAGCCATGAAATTCTCATTTGTAGCTATTCACAAATGATCATTTAAACTGTGTGATGTAAACAACAGTCAGCTGATGAATGTTGATTATAATATGATTTTCCACATAGGCCAATCCTATCCTAATCCTACTGGTGTTATTTTTTGCACTTCTGCCTATTTGCCTTTACTTCCCATAATGGGATAAAACAGATGTATAGAGGGGCAGATAATTAAATGATTCAGACATTAAAGAGACAAATATGATAAAAGGAATTGTAATTTTTGGAATTAACTATTTGGGTACTGCCTTGAACTATATTATCGGGCTGCCTGTTCTTTGCTATTTTGTTCAAAGTGTTGTCGTAGGAAGGAGCATCTTCACAACCTAATTATTAGGACAGGAAGACTTGCCTTAAGTTAACTATATTTTTATTTAATTTATTTGTTCTGATATTAGTTAAGGGTGAATATGCAGTGTGCAAGTGAAGCCAAGACTGCATCAGTTTGAATAAAAATACTTTTAACATCTCTATTGCTATTTTTGTAATGAAAATATGGAGAAATGGATTGATAAGAGTATCAATAAGTATCAGCAACTATAAGGAGTATTGGTCTTGAAACAGGTGTAGATAAAATCTTTACGATAACCATCTGCTGTGTCAATGATGGCTTCAGTGCCTTTAAATATCAACAGGTAACAAACACAAAATTGTATAAAAGTCCATATGAACACATCATCCACACCCTTTACTGCACACACAAGTAGTGATGCTCCTTTACATCGCAGTAGTAGAATTGTGTTATAACCCCCTGGTGTGCTGCAGAGGCCACAATAATTATAGCGACAGCACTATAAAGACAGTCTTACTGTAATTATATCCAGCAGACATGATCTCATTGTCTCCTTCCACAATGGATCAGAGAATATCTGTATGTACTTAATCATTACCCACATGGTTCTTTGTGTGGAAGGAAAGGCGTAGTTACACACAATACAAAGCAAACAGAATAGCCATTGTACACTGTACACACAATATTACAAGCACAAGCAGTTTTGAAAGTGGATATAAATTTTATACACATTATTAATAATACTTGTCATCACAACCATGAAAACGATAACCTTACACAAATTGCAAAATATTTAGAGGGTAAAAACAGCCCCAAAGTATAGCCACAGTGGAGATGAAAAAAAGATCTTAAACAACTCTTATTACTCAGCTTTTTAAGCAGTGTGAATTGTGGATATGAATGCAGCACAGCTTTTTTTTTTTAAAGTTGAGGTATCGTGCTAGATTTTGGAATGTTTTTTCAGTCCATTTCTTTTACCCTCACTAGTCAGTGAGTTCTTCAACTGATATTTGTTCTGACAACTCTAAATCAATGATTTACACACTTTAGTAATGTTGATTTAATAATAACTCATTATTTAGTTCACCTTACTGGCATATCAAAGTGCAAAATCCCATGCAAAATTCTGCCTGAAGAGGCCGTGGGCCAATGCATGAGCACAGCCAATATTCTGTTCCTCAGAATACCCATTTCAATAAAATGTCATATTTAATCACAAATAAAAAAGAAATCACAAATATGCCACTCATTTTTGTTCTGTACATATCCTTTTCTCATTCATTAAATGCATTCCTTGTCAACTGCCGTCAGGAGTCTGTCAGAAATTTGTGTGCATGCTCAAAACTTTGAGCACACATCAGACAGGGAACATTCACGATGGTTGCATGTTTGGTTCATTCTGTAGCTTGCCAGTGGATGCCCAGTCAATGTTAAGCCTTTGTCTCCTCCAGGTTGGACTATTGTAACGCACTCCTCATCGGGATCCCTGGCAGGAGCACTCAAAAGCTCCAGTATGTCCAGAACAGCGCTGCCAGGGTCCTGATGAGGGTGCGGAAACACGAGCACATCACCCCCATCCTTCACACCCTCCACTGGCTTCCTATTCACTTCCGTATAGAGTACAAGATCCTTCTGCACACCCACCACTGTCTCCATGGTGATGCCCCCACCTACCTCACTGACCTCCTCACTCCACATACCTCTGGCAGAACCCGGGCAGGCCAACAGCACGTCTGCTCCCGCCCAGGACACGGCTCAAGACCATGGGGGACCGGGCCTTCGAGGCTGCTGCTCCCCGCCTGTGGAATGCCCTCCCAGACCACCTCAGGGCCCCACAGATGGTGGATGCTTTTAAGAAAGATTTAGAAAAGCTTACAGCTAGTTTTTAACTAGCTTTTATAACTAGTTTTTTAATTAGTTTTTTAACTAGTTTTTTTTGCCAGCTTGCACTCGGCCGAGACGGATGCATTTCTTCTCTCTCCCTCCTTATCTTTTCCTGCTTCTGTGGCGTGTTGTCTGTGAGGCTCCAGTTTTGCTCTTCTGGAAAACAACAAAAATGGATTTCTTAAAGTGGTCTCTGAACGCAATTGACACTATTTTTTCCACAAGACATTCGGGGGCGGAGGACCCGAACTGTCCTGCCGGGACGCATGTGATGGGTTACGTGATGGACTCGTGGAGGAGATGGCAGGTCATGTGCTTTTACACGCTATCTGTGGAGGATGTCGAAGATGTGTATATATTTGGCTTGGTGGTGACCGGCTTTCTGCTGTGTGGAGCGGGCATGGCGCTGGTTTACCGGAAAATTAAGAAGGTGGAAGCAGCAATAATTGGGCCGTCCAGGCTGCCCCATATGATTGATTCGATTGGGAAGGCACTGACTGCGCAGTCGGTGGGTGTTAACCGCACACTGGAAACCATCTCTGGCAGGATTGCAGCTCTGGAAAACCGCTTTGACCGTCAGTAATGACCACATCCTAAATTCAGATGTATTAGCCACTCTGTTCTCAGAACTGTGGAATCTTTCAGGCGTCTGCTAATCTGGATATTAATTTGGCTTCCCCAAACACAGCTGCACTTCAAGGCCGCTACGATAAAAAACCTCCTCAAGAAGATCAACACTTAAGCCTCGCTCCCTGGTCATCCCCCTCCCCTCAGTTTCTCCAGCTCTGACGTTGACTGTGGACTGCTCAGGGCTGAGCCCCTTCCCCTTCCAGGATTGTCGGACAAGGCCGTTGATGGCGCCTAATAGGCTGCCTCCGGAGTGTTCTGATAAACTGGACTTTCAAATCTCGGGTGTCGTCCCGCGTCTTTGAGGGTTTTTTTCTCTTCCTTACCTCGTGTGTGCTTTTTATATGTGTTTAAGTACCGGGCCGGCTTATGTGTGTTGTGTGTTATGTGTGTGTCGTTTGTTATGGGTCGGTCTTGGTTTGGTCAGCCCTGCTGTTGACCAAGGCAGGGATGTACATCTGGAGCTGGTCCCCGGGTGCCTAATGGCGACTTCTGCTCCTAACTGGCAATTAGGATGGGTTAAATGCAGTAGACACAATTCATTGTGCAGGGAACATGTTCCTTTGTGCATATGACAATAAAATTCTTTTGAATCCTTGAATCCTTGAACTAATGTATGTATGATGTATTGTAATTTTATCCTATCTTATCTTTTATTGCTGTTTTATGTGCACTTTGAGATTTGCATTCAAATATAAAGTGCGGTACAAATAAAATTTATTATTATTATTATTAAACTGCTTTCTCATGACTAGCAGCCAATGCTGTCATTCCGCACACGCAAATTACGCAGTGCGCGTTGGGCACCAAAAAAGGCCAAGCTTGTGAAAAATCATCTTAATAGGCTACTCGTAATGAAAAATCTCAAATTTGTGTAAAGAATGTTAATAGGTATAAGCAAAAGTAATCAGAGGAGGAGGCACGCAGGCAGGAAGCGGTATGGGCAGCCTCTGTGCGTGTGTCACCACCTGCGTCATAGCAGACAGCTTTCCACTGACGGAAATAGTGCAGCAGATAACAGAATATTTACAGAGGAATCCTTCAAATCTGGAAAGAAGCACCGGAGTTGGCACAAATACTCCTTAGACATTACTCTTTTGAAAAAACTGAGTAGCCACTTGAATTTTCAGTAGGCGGCCAGGTAGGGGTCAATTGAAGAATTACACAGGGGTCAAAATTTAAAAATGTTTCAATCATATTGAAAGCTATACCACATTATTTGTCTGATCACAATGATACCAAAAAGGTATAGTTTGGACTATCTATGACTGAATGTTATGGAGTTATGGGGTAAAAACAGCAAGAATGGTAACAAAGGTCAGCATTAGTTTGTAAAGGGGTCAGATGTTAAACTTGCTCTAAATATTGTAAAATGTGATGCAAATTATTGGTTGAGTTAATAGGGTTTTAAAAAGGAATAGTTCGCACTATGTGGCATGCTTAGTTATCATGTTACAGGGTAACATATGTCACATGTCATAGAATCCAATGGACATCGACATTGCTCTACCTTTACCTTGCAGACCAAGCATTCAACACAGTCAAAACTATTTCATTTATTAATCCTATTAGTTCAACCAATAATAAGCAACTTTAACTTCTAACCCCTGTACAAACTGAAACTGACCTTTGTCACCATTCTTCTTGTTTTTACCCCATAACTCCATAACATTCAGTCATAGATAGTCCAAACTATACCTTTTTGGTATTGTTGTGATCAGACAAATAATGTGGTATAGCTTTCAATATGATTGGAGCATTTTTAAATTTTGACCCCTGTGTAATTCTTCAATTGACCCCTACCTGGACACCTACTGAAAATTCAAGTGGCTACTCAGTTTTTCAAAAGAGTACTGTCTAAGGAGTATTTGTGACAACTTTGGTGCTTCATCCAGAAATGAACAATTGTTACAGTTATCTGCTCCACTAAAAAGGCTGCTTTGGCCCGCGCATCACAGTGCTGCGCTACAGACAAGAAGAGAGCCCCACACAGTGTGGGGCTCTCCTCTTGTCTTCTCCCAGCCTGGGAGAACCGCGCACACATACTGATTGATCGTGCAGGTAATGATCTGGACTGTGCACCGGAATCATTGTTGCCACACTGGAATGTTGACAGATTTTTTTTTTTTTTTTTTTTTTTTTTTTAAAGAAGAAACCTGCGCTTTTCTCATCTTTAACATTTCAGGAGAGCGAACATATAATGACTTGGAATATTAGTGAGGGTTTTTTCTGCTGTTTTTCATGTAAGAACTTGAATCTTCCAGATCCAGATTGTATGTTTTTTTAAGCCACTGCATCACTTTAAAAGTCTCTAGCGCGACATCACCCGGATCACTTTTGGAATCATGTTTTGTGGAATTAGGCTGAAAGATCCTTTGTTTACAGCCAGGGCTGGCACTTGATGCTTTAAATTTCACGTGCAATTAAATTCCCACTTATGCTCACTGATGTTAAATAAGCCTTAACTGCCGTGCAATTAATTTTATTTCAAAATCACGACTTAGATCCTGCTAAATGTTTTAGTTCTGTACGCCACGTTTAATGCTGCAGCTACTGACTCTTTTCATTATACCCTGATTTTTTTCAGAATTAATTTAGGGTGTAAAATGTCAAATATTTGTGAAAATTTACATTGACTTTATGTTTCCTTCATGAAATGGTCCAAAAATATAAAGAGAATTGAATTGACAATGATCTAAATGGGAGAAAAGCGCATGTCATGCTTGGCCCCGGCTCAGGGATTAGGTCTGGAGTTTCGGCTCTATGTCCTCTACGGTTTTCTGGTTTTAGTTTTCATATGTTTATACTTTCTCGTGTAAATCTCAGTTTGGTTCTGTTTATTGCTTTTTTGGTTTTGCACTTTCGTCACTGGTTCATTCTTTGGTTTTGTAGCTGGTTATTATATTCTTTCACTCTGGGTCCTTTAAGTTACTTTAGTTCTGTTTATCACATTTACTGTATAATGCTTAGCCACAGGTTTTTGTTATTATTTATCTTTGGTGTTGCTCATCAGATTATGTTCCATTTGTCGTTTATTGCATTATTCAGTAGTCACCGGTTTTGTTTTCTGTTCATCACTTATTCTCTGCTTAACCAATAGTTTGTTTTGCCATTTTTATTGAATTCACTTTTCTGTATCAGTCAGTAACAGTTCCAATCTAGTTTTAGTTATAATCATTAGTTTTCTTGTTTTCCCCTTTTTGACTTGTCACGTTAATTTTTAGGTTTGCCCCTTTTGTTTTGCTCACGATAATCATTTGTCTGTCTTGAACACGTCATGTTTCTCAGTTAGTTTTTCTGTCTGTCACTTCTCTTGCTTTGCACCGCATTGTTTTGCCCTCCTGCACTCTCTTGCCTTTCTTTCCTCTTCTTTGTTTACTAAACCACACCTCTTTCCAAACCCTTCCACACACCTGCTTCTCATCAGCCTGATTAGTTTGCTCCTTATTTAAACCCTCACAGTTCCACAGCTCACTGCCCGATTGTTTACTCATTTTATCACCTCTCGTTCTGTTTGCTCTTGCATATTTTTTGACCTTGCTTGTGTACGCCGACCTCCACCTCACCATTACCCTGAACTTAACCTGTTTTTGACTCTGCCTCTATTTTGCCTGTATTACTCCTCGACACCGCTTGTATGAACTTTGCCCATTTACGGACTACGACCCAGCCTGCACCATGTCTGATACCTCTGCCTGTATATCTGACTACCTGTGTACCGAAACTACTGCCTGGTTATACGATAAAGCCTTTTATTCATCAAAACCAACAATGCCTGAGAGACTGCATTGGTCTCCTACCAATTCCTGTGTAAAGCCACAACCAGTCCTGACAGCATAAAATCCTGTGTTAAAAGCTGAAACATGAAAAAAAGTTTAACCTTTTTTTTCTGAGAGGAGTTTAATTAATTAACTAGACTGTAGTTATTAATTACATTTTTAAACAATGGTGGTGGCATTTATTTATTTTAAATTTTATATTTATTTCTTGTCATGTTTGGTGCCATTGTTAATGCAAAATTATTTATTTGCAGGCGTTTTCAAAACATTAATAAATTATAATTAAGATAATAAGTCAATATTAATTTGATATTGAGTATTGAGAAGTTATTTTGGAAATAAAGAGTACTGCACCGACAAATTCTGAATTATTGTTCATTTCGGGAGGGCGGGGGGCACCACAAAGCATTTGTGCTTAGGGCACCCAAATGGCTAGCACCGGCCCTGCTGACAGCAAAACACTGTCACAACAGAATTCCGTTTGCAGTGGCAGACTGCAGGAGGTGATGTGAGACACGCTCATTTTTTCAATGACAATGACACACACAATAATTTACTTCACGGAAAGGTTTTACACAGCATTATATTAAAACATGAAACCATGGCTCTGATGGTAGCTTAAAGGGTTCCTACCAGTTTAAAACCAGATGACTCTCTGCACTTAAATAATTCATTTCTTGCTGTTTGTTTTTTCTCCTCAATGATAAAACATCCACTTGTCACAGGAGGTGGAATCTTCCCATCAACCTCTCACTGAAAATAATGAAACATCCAGTTTGTCCTATCCCAGTCACAGCCAAGCAATAGAATATCTGTGAGTTATCTGTTTATTTTCTGTTTGCATCCAAAAGCGCTGCACACCAGCAGTTCTTTCATTCAGCAGAACATGACATCTACAGAAAACTGACGCATTAGTCGATTTTTGCTACAAGACAATTTATTAACTGAATCTGTTCGCATCAGTTTACTTAATCCATCAAGGTGTGTGCTGCAACTCTCACAATGCAAAGTGACATCATTGTCAAGCAACTACTACCAACACACACACCCATGATGTTGTCACAGGGAAGACGTGGAAGAGACAAGAAAAACATTGTGAAAGCTCATTATTTTTTTGCTTTTTCCGATGTGTAGGGGTCAGAATTTTTTTTTTTTTTTAGAGTGGATGTTTAATAAACTTGAATAAAAAATAATTCAATTTCATGTGGGTGTTTAACCAACTTTCTTCACAAAGAGGGGTAAGGTGAGCTCATGCCTGGCCACAGGTGGTCCACTGAGTGGAAACAGTACATTTACAGTGTTTAACATTATTAAAACATTTTAATATAGTTCTGTCAGAACTGCATTTTCAACAGTAAAAAAGCTTTGACTATACAGTCTTGACGGATTTATTGGCCAAATAAGTGGTTAAAATAGATGTATGAATAATGATTTTTTTAAAATTGAATCTCAGTCCACCTGGTCCCACTGATGAGTAAGGAAATTTGCTGAGGAAAATGGGAAACAGAGGGCAATGAGAGGAATGATACAATTTATAACAACAAAATATTAAACCCTTTCAATTCATGGAGTAGCTCACATCGATTTTCTAATGTCATACTGGTTAAAAGCCACAGCTCTAACTCACCTTTAATGTTGTAGGGGTTGTCAATGACAAAGTTGCCGTTCCAAACCACAGACAAGTCCACTGGCAGGTCACTGATGTCATTTCCCTCATAGTTATACTGAAACATAAAATAGAAGCACCAAGATTATCACTTATACTCCCACTTTAATCTCTACAACAGGGTACTTCTACGGTGATGGAATTACAGTCAGAGAAAAATTTTTTAATCTTAAGTTCAGATATGGCCAGATCATGTCAGAGATCAGTTCTGGCTAACACAGAATAAAGAATTATGGATGGAGTCTTTCTGATGGGATGAGATACAACACACTCAAATTTTAACATTTCATTATCAATGGGGAAGAACCGTGTGTTCCCTAACAGTGGGGCCACCGTGTATGACACATAAAGCTACCGGCTATTATATCTAACGTGTGAAAAAATTTGTACGTGTATTCACGTAGCAGCTGTGTGTCTCTGTGTCTGCACTCCCATGCCTGCCGTTGTGCCTCTCTGGCCATAATGTTCCAGCTACTTCTGTCTTTTTGTGTGTGTGTGTGTGTGTGTGTGTGTGTGTGTGTACTTCACATAATTCAAAGCAAAGCTAACAAAGCAGATGAATCTTCAAAGAGCTTCAAAACTTTGAATCAATGCAACTGGAAGCTAACTTCAGCATCATCTAACTAAGCTACGGTAACTACAGTAGCTATCAATTGATAATGTTAGATACCAAAGTAACTTTAGGGAATTCACTGTCTTAGTAGACATCTGTACTTTAAGCCGTGAGCAGAACAGTGGTAGCTTTCTCATGCAAAGCACTCTTTTTTTTTTTTTTGATCAAATATTTTATTAAATCATATTATTTTGGAGGCAGAAAGAAAAAACATTGTAATAAGCCAAATCTAATACAATAGCCAATGGTAAATACGTATGTATCATCAATTATCAAAATATATATATACATAAAACAAAACAACACAACCCCCCCACCCCCACCCCAAAAAATAATCAAAAATTACCTTGCAACAAACACACACCCCTTACCACCCCACCCGCCCCAGGACCACTGAGTGATCTATACTCGCTCTTTCAATTGCTCAATTGCTAACAACCATAAAGCAATCTTAGACTCCATCACACCAATCACACGGGCAGTGGACACCTCTAGGTAGATGACATCAATGAATGTGAGAAACCAATTGGTCAGAGACAATTTATCTGGGCATTTCCATCTTGACGCAACCAGTTTTTTAGCCACTGTAAGCCCAGCCAGAATAAGTTTCTTTTTATGCAGAGGGGTACACATTTTGGATAAGTCATTTAACAGTAAAACAGGTATAGTTAGAGGAACATTCAAACCGAATATATCAGATAACTGGCGGGAGACCTTCTTCCAGAAAGACACTACAGGCGGACACCCCCAGAACATATGAATAAATGTACCACGCACACCAAGTGGACATAAGGTACAGCAAGAATCTGGTAAAACACCCATCATGTGCAACCTTCTGGGAGTCAGATAAGTTCTATGAGCAAAATTGAAATGAATTTGTTGGTGATCTGAATCATGTGAGGAGAGCTGTATATAATACCAAACCAAATCCCAGTCAAACTCGGTGAAGTTCTGGGATATCCCTTCTCCAAACAAAGTCCAGTGGAAGATTGGTATAAGAGGACTCAAGTAACTGACGATAGAACTGAGTGACAAAACCCCTTGACGTAACCTTATGCAAAGCACTCTTTGAAATCACTGGAGCACTCTTTGAAGCTTTGATTCAAAGCGAGTCTCGCAGGCTGAATTCAAAACAAGTACGGAGTAATGCTAAGCTACGAGTACAATGTCTAGCTACTGACTGATAATGTTAACTATCAAGGCCTCATTAGGTAATCCACTGTGTTACCAGACATCCAGACATCTGTGTGTCTCTGTGCTGCTAACTGGCTGGAAAACTTTATCAAGCGGTAAGTTTTAAAGCCTTGCCTCTTCATCCAGTAACTTAAGTGGCTGGTTTCATTTCATTTTGCACTTACAGCCATGAATACACACAAAAACCTTATTTATATGCTGCTGCCTATGTCACATGACCGCTCGTTATCATTTACACCAAGTAAATGACTCACAAAAGTCTACCACTCTGTATGAAATGATTATTTTGGCTTTCATATGAGTAACTATTTCCAAAATTGTCATCCTCATCAGGTCACTGTGACATTCCAAATAAGTCAAGTCATGAACATTTATTTGAAGAAGCAGTGAATTGATCAACCAAAGTGAGAGGCTGTAATCTGTTGTAGATTGTGTTTAATAAAACATGAACTTGGATACAGGGAAAAAAAAAATCTTTCCAGGCACAAATAGGAGCCGACATGGTTCAGTTCGTAGCTGGTGGTAATGTCATGCCCTGCAGTGTTCACAAAGTTGAAGGGCCATAAAAATGAATGATGAGAGGAAGGCTATATTGTGATTTTAACATGCTGCACAGCCACGCTGTCTGACAGAGTGCAAACTTGATTAAGAGATTGGAATCCTCATCACTGCGTGACTCATTCCATTCCAGTGATGAATGAAAAGCGTAATATATCTTCAACAATAATATTCTTGTGTAATTTCATTTTTGCATGCTGAACTAATAACAGCTGAAATGTAATTGACTCATTGTTGGCATAATCAGTTTTATGGCATTGCGTTAAATGAGACAACAAGCTTTAAAAGCAGTAATGTGATGACTGTGCACAAACTGATGGAAGAACACCGCAACAGCTCCTGTGAGACCCCTCCCAACCTGCAAACAAATGAATTACCAACGGCACGTATTCCCAACACATAATGTTCCGCTATCTTCAGAAGGCATTCCCCCGCCAAACCTCATGCATATGCCAGCCAGCCACAGATCAACGTTAAACACACAGAAGTCAAAAAAATTCTAATTTATTCACAGCCTGCTCAAGCTGAGAGACATTTTTCATTATTAACTGCTCAATTTATTTACCCTCTGTGATAGAACAGAAAGCAGATACTAGATAGCAATAGACGAGTGACTCTCAGTGTTGAGGCTCGTTTTGTAGGCTTGTTGCACTGATGCAAGGTGATAGCTGCTGAGGCTGGAGACAGGTCGTGTTAACCTAATGTCTCCGTCAGTCAAAGGGTGTCCACTTACACTCACTGCTGGTATGGTTACCCACTTCAATGGCCTCAGGGTGAGCGATAGCAGGGCCATTCTGCTCTAGTGAAGTGGTGATAAAATCCAATGTGAAAGCCCCAAGCCCGGGGCAGTACGGGCCTCACAGATTGAATCAAGCTACAACTTCACCGCAAAGTGATATAGCCCACTCAAAATACACAACTGTGAGTATTATCTTCACATCTGCAATAACAGTGAATTTAAATGTATTTGAAAGAGTGCCGGCAAATGTGCATGGAAAAGATAAGTAAAACGGGAGGACATGGCAATATCACAATGTGTGAAGGGTCAATTAATCCAATCTTTCCATTTGTGATTGGATGATTTACATTCAGCTGTCGCTGAAGGTAAAGATGTGAATATCTAAAAAAAGGAAAATAACTTTGTATCACACAAGAACCCCTTTTTCTGTTAACATTTTGTTTTAAGTTTCTGTATTTGCCAGTACTGTACCTTATTTTGTTCAAATGTAAGAGAGCAGCTGAAGGGACTTACTATTTATTGAAGAACTAAGTTTTATCGATGAATAATTTAATTTGGGAATTGGACTACAAAACATCTAAGACAACAACATTTTGCATGTGTAATGTTGCAGTTGCAGACATATGTTTAGAAATACCTCGGCAGAAAAAAAAATTCAAATAAATTTCCCCTACTGCACACACTTCATTTTAAGTGTTTTAAATCAGAATATCTACTTTATTACCATAAGAATAGTTTCAAAACAATAGGTACAACAAGGTAGCTACATTTCAGTTTTTAACCACTATACCAGATTGTCAGAGGCTCAACCATTTACATGCACCAACGTGACTGCCTAACTGAAGAACCAGTTCCTTCTTGTGTGTTATGGAGGCAAGCACAATTTTGGATCTCCAAAAGTCTGGTTCCTCCTCAGCAGTGATCAAAACAACATTCAAGACAGCTCATAAACTTGATTAAAACAAACAAACAAACAAACAAACAAAAAACTCAAAGAAACTACAGCTTAGACAAGTGTAATGTGATTTCAAATCATTCTATACTGCTTTGTAGTCTGTAGGCCCCTCTGTGCCTCACTCAGTCTGAGGTGTCGCTCCTTAATACAACCTGTTGCTAGTGAAAGTATTTTACTATTGCTTACAAGTGTTTTCATGTTGTTATGTGCATTGTCCATAACATTTTGGTGAGCGCTAACGTGGGGTCCTCATGTGATTTTGGGCCAGTGGTCTTGAGCCCAAGCACATCTATGCGTTAATCTGGCCCTGGCTGTGGTCAGTGATAGGATCTGATCATTTCTACACTTTAGTCACAGGTGTGATGCACCTTTTTTCTCTGTATTTTAAGAAATTCTATGAGCTTTGTGAGGAATTAATATGAATATTTTATTTGCGGTTTCATGCAAACCACTCAGTGGGTGAAAACTCTCAGCATCCACACCGACAGTCCCTATGTGCTCTGTTGTGTATGAACTCACCCACATAACAGCGCGTTAGTGAGCTTGTAATAAAAAAAATTTATAATAATATGTGCTATTTAATTGTTTGAATGACAACATTTAAGCAAACTGGTAAATCATTATTCTGCATTCTCTCAGCGGAAACACACAGAGTGCTTTACGAACAGAGAGAAAGCTCTCACCAAAGACAGTAATATTGTGCAAGCTCGTGTGTATGCCTTGACGGTCAGTTTTTGTTGTTTCCATGAAGCTGCTCCACACCACAAAATTAACTTAACGAAACAAGCCTGAAGTAACCCGTTTAAATGATTAATATGCCCGATGTTTACAATGAATGTGTTCCATGTCATCAAGCTGCTGCACACAGCGAGCACAAACCACAAAAAGGCTTTTACCATTCATTAAATAGGACAGAAATTTTAGTTTTTGCCAGTAGCACTGCCAGAATTTTAAAGATCTAAGAAAAAACAAAAAATTCTCCGCTATGGTGATTCACAGGCAAAGTTAGCTCACCAGGTCACACCATATTTGATGTGGAGAAAGCTAGGGAGATCCCTGACTGAGGAAGGAAGCTCAAAATTATGATCCAGGAATTGAATCACCTTTTCTTAAGATCCACCAGAACCTCAGTATCACAACTAAAAAATTCATAAAAGATTTAAACGCATCAGATGGCAATGTGACATTGTCCACCTTTAAGAGAGCACTATATCACCATGGACTGAAAGGCTGTTGACCAAGGAGGAAGCCATTTCTCTAAAATCAACATTAAAAACTAGACAAAAGTTTACAGTTGATCACCAGGACAAAAGCCAAGATTTTTTTTTTTTAAACATCAATTCTGGACTATTAGTCTCCTCCTCCTTGGTTTACAACCTATTAAGTCACGGTGATGGAGTGCTCTCTTAAAGGTGGACAATGTCACATCTGATATGTCCAACTCTTTCATCAATTACTTAGGTGTAATCCTGGGGGTCTAGTGGACCAGGAGAACAACTTTGTTTATTCCTGTTTATCATCTGAAAAAAGCAGCGATGAGACCCTGAGCCCACCAAACTGGAAATCCTCCTCCCCCCAACTACGCCTCGATATCCTCCATGAATATCACAAACAGGATACCGTACTGTAAACATGTAGTGCATTATTTTAAAATGACTGTATAAAGATACATGTAGAAGGGGAATCCTACTCAAAGTGGTCTTTTCTTGCCATTGGTGCTTGGTTGACTTGGGTGCGCCTTGTGGCCAAACCCACCGACATGGGACAAGTCAGGATAGCAATAGGACAAGTGGGTATCTCATTCTACTTGTCCAACAGGACAAGTCCCTGAAAAAACTTCATGTCTGGATAAGATACCAACATGGCCAAAAACTCAAGGCTCACTGGTTCTCACTCGTGTTTAGCAAAAAATTCAGAGCTACTCTGTAACTATTTGGAGTTACTGGCCAAACTTTTGTGGACCAACTCAAGTGACGATATTAACTTTATTCTTGCTCTGCTAATCACAGGGAATAAATTCATGTTGTAACTACAGTGAGGAAAATAAGTATTTGAACACCCTGCAATTTTGCAAGTTCTCCCACTTAGAAATCATGGAGGGGTCTGAAATTTTCATCTTAGGTGCATGTCCACTGTGAGAGAAATAATCTAAAAAAAAAATAAAAAATAAATCACAAATCCGGAAATCCGGAAATCACAATGTAAGATTTTTTTTTAATAATTTATTTGTATGTTACTGCTGCAAATAAGTATTTGAACACCTGTGAAAATCAAAGTTAATATTTGGTACAGTAGCCTTTGTTTGCATTTACAGAGGTCAAACGTTTCCTGTAGTTTTTAACCAGGTTTTCATACACTGCAGCAGGGATTTTGGTCCACTCCTCCATACAGATCTTCTCTAGATCTTTCAGGTTTAGAGTTTCAGCTCCCTCCAAAGATTTTCTATTGAGTTCAGGTCTGGAGACTGGCCAGGCCACTCCAGGACCTTGAAATGCTTCTTACGGAGCCCCCCCTTACTTAGTTGCCCTGGCTGTGTGTTTGGAGTCATTGTCATGCTGGAAGACCCAGCCATGACCCATCTTCAATGCTCTTACTGAGGGAAGGAGGTTGTTTGCCAAAATCTCGCAATACATGACCCCATCCATTCTCTCTTCAATATGGTACAGTCGTCCTGTCCCCTTTGCAGAAGAGCACCCCCAGAGTATGATGTTTCCACCCCCATACTTTCGGCTGGGATGGTTTTCTTGAGGTTGTTCTTATCCTCTAAACATGGTAAGTGGAGTTGATTCCAAAAAGCTCTATTCTGGTCTCATCTGACCACATGACCTTCTCCCATGCCTTCTCTGGATCATCCAGATGGTCACTGGTGAACTTCAAATGGACCTGGACATGTGCTGGCTTGAGCAGGGGGATCTTGCTGCCCTGCAGGATTTTAAACCATGACAGCATCATGTGTTACTAATGTAATCTTTGTGACTGTGGTCCCAGCTCTCTTCAGGTCATTGACCAGGTCCTCCTGTGTAGTTCTGAGCTTTCTCAGAATCATCCTTACCCCACAAAGTGAGATCTTGCATGGAATCCCAGACCGAGGGAGACTGACAGCCATCTTGTGTTTCTTCCACTTTCTAATAAATAATCATAACAGTTGTTGTCTTCTACCAAGCTGCTTGCCTGTTGTCCTGTAGTCCATCCCAGCCTCGTGCAGGTCTACAGTTTTGTCCCTGGTGTCCTTAGACAGCTCTTTGGTCTTGGCTGTGGTGGACAGGTTTGAGTGTGACTGATAGAGTGTGTGAACACGTGTCTTTTATACAGGTAACAAGTTCAAACAGGTGCAATTAATACAGGTAAAGAGTGCAGAATAAGAGGGCTTCTTAAAGAAAAATTAAAAGGTTTGTGTGCACCAGAATTCCTGCTGGTTGGTAGGGGTTCAAATACTTATTTGCAGCAGTAACATACAAATAAATTATTTAAAAAAAAAATCATACATTGTGATTTCCGTTTTTTTTTTAGATTACATCTCTCACAGTGGACATGCACTTAAGATGAAAATTTCAGACCCCCCCCATGATTTCTAAGTGGGAGAACTTGCAAAACCGCAGGGTGATCAAATACTTATTTTCCTCACTGTATAATGCTGAAGTAACTTCATATCGAATGAAAGTAGACATTGTAACCAACGCACACATATTGTTTGATAAAATGAAATATGTGCAGTAGGTTAAAATTCTTGAATGTTTCTAGCCAATGTGTACGTCAATTTATGTCTGTAACTATGCAGACGTTATCTGGATTTCGACTACACCAAACCGATACACAATTTATTTTTCAATGCTTACTGCACGAAGGTAAAGGAAGAGAGAATAAAAGTTGTGAGTAATGTTGCTCCTCCTTCTGGTATGTTGAGACAGATAACACTGCTCAGGTGGGGTCGTATAGATGGGGGAAGGTGAGACAGGAGGTGACAAGGGATTCTGAAAAATGAAAATAATAATCGACAGAGTGCAAACAGTTAAAAGGGGAAGAAGCTGCAAAGTATAGGGCAAAAAAGCAATTAATGGTGGAAAGCAGGACAAGAAAGTCACTGGGTAGAGAGAGGATGGCACAAGAGCAACTGTAAAGGAGCAACAGAGAGGTTGAGATGGATAGAGAGAGGTAATTGTGTATTATTTTGTAGACACCATTCATTTACACATGGAATAAGAGACCAGCGTGAGCTATAAGCGCTGGACCTGGTGGGGGCTAAAGTGAAACTGGCATTTTCAATTTGTTCCCTGACATGTATGCCTTGGTCTTTTCACACATTCCTCCGCTCTTCCTCTCTTCCAGTTCTTGTGTCCACCCCCTCCTTATCCTCTCTCTTTCTCATTATTCCTTCGCTCTACCTCTTTCCAGGCCTCCCCCTCTATCAATCTCAGTCTTACTTTCTCTCCACTACCTTGAGCCTCTGAATGCCAAAAGTCGAAGCAGAAAATATGAAGCAGATTCCTTTACTGCATTTCCTAAACATGTCTTGAGAAACACATGTGCAGGCGGTACTATAAATCTGCATTATGCATACAGGACAATTTCCAAGAAATAGATGCCAGGAAAAGCATCAAAGACTGATCACATAGATCACACAAGCAAAAAAATAGTAATAATAATACTGATAATAATAATAATGTTAAATAAAAAACAGCAGCCCACACAACAGTACATTTTTGATTTCAACTAATGTTTTTTATTATTTTTTTATTAAGTCTATAACATATGAACTTTCTCAATCACTCTCTCCCCACCTCCTTCTCTCTTCCCCATGAGACCACCCACTTTGCTTGGGAACAAGAACTCTGCAACACCACAACATATAGTATGTGTTTGCTTGTCTGCGTGAGTTTATCTACCAAGACGACGAGAGGGAAAAGTAAAAAGAGAAATAAATATGTACAAAGAAGCAGCACAAAGAACATGTGGATAGAGAAAAGAAAACAATGCTGCAAGAAGGGCATTCCGAAAAAAGTGAGAAAAACATCAATTGATCATAAGGACGAAAAATGCCTTCAAACTCAGACAAAACTGGAAATGCCACGTGTATTTTACTCTGCCAATCAATGCATTAATGGACGTATTTCGATTGTTTAAGCCGCAGGGTTCAAAGCGTCTGAAAAAAGCAGCAGCTTTTTAGTTCGTAAATGACGGTGCATCTAATACCAAGATAAACTGTGAGTTCTAATACTGTGTTTTACTGCTTTTGAAAGATGATGACAGTGTTTGGGGTTTTATTTTTTATTTATTCATTTTTTGTGTGTTCTTATGTGTTTGTGATCCTTGAATTTACCCAGCAGCGAAAAGTGAAAGTGAAACTGGTTTATCAGAAGCTGACAGTGTAATCTGATGTGGCCGTGTCCGAATCAATACTAATATAGTTATTGGTTATCCGTAATAAAGATACTTTTTTTTTATTATCAGTTTTAGCGTCATAAAAGATAACTTTTCAGTTATAGGATTAATGGTTATCAAAGCTAACTTTCTGGCTAGCTGTGCCCACCACTGCATATATGTATATAAGTGTGTGTATGTGTGTGAGACTGGAGTTATTTCATATGTTGCTCAACCACTCTGTGATGCTTCACCGAAATCCACCAAACTGTTTAGGAGGAGTTGTGCTTCTGGAATAACATCTCCTCCCTCTCCCACACACATGCACTTTTGTTTGTGAGGAGTGGTGTAAAAAAACAAACAAACTAAGAAATACATTTACAAAGCCTTGGCAAAAATCATACGAGGTCTGTTAGAAAAGTATCCGACATTTTTATTTTTTGCAAAAACCATATGGATTTGAATCACGTGTGATTGCATCAGCCAAGCTTGAACCTTCGTGCGCATGCGTGAGTTTTTTCACACCTGTCGGTTGCGTCATTCGCCTGTGAGCAGGCTTTGTGTGAGCAGTGGTCCACCCTTCTCGTCGGATTTTTATTGCGAATAAATGTCTGAACGATTTGGAGCTTTGCTGCATCAATTATTTCCAGAAACTGTGAGAGACCTCCAGGTGGACACCATTCGGAAAATTCAAATGGCTTTCAGGGACGATTTTATGGGGATTACACAGATTAAGGAGTGCTCCAGCCGGTTTAAAGACCACCCACAGCATTTGAGAGCGTGGCGCACTCCGAGGGCCGATCAACAAGGTGACACTCCACTGAAACAACCAGATCATTTCCAACGTGAAGGCTTTGTTGATCCGGGACGTCGTCTGACTTCCACAAAAAAGGCATAAGGCGTGGACATCAGCACTTTTTCGGCACATTCCACTGTTACAGGAGTTTTTTTCATGGAAAAAGAAGTGGACGGATGCGCCACCGTGCCGCTCATGGCGTGGGACAAAACCACCTCCATGTTGGTCTCACAGGACGGCTTTCAGATGGATTTCAGATGGCTGTCGGTGGCTTTTTAGTCGCATGACTATCCGAGAAATTGTGCATGAGCTGGACATGCCCCAACATGTCCTGTGAGGCTTTATCACGGCGTTGCTTTGCGCCATGCGGCTCTGCCGCGACGCGCGGAATTCCTCCGCATGTCTGTCTCAATGTGCCGAAAAAGTGCTGATGTCCACGTCTTCCGCAATTTCTGTGCTAGTCAGAGGACGCCCCGGATAAAACACAGCGTCCAGTTTAGAAATGAAAGGCACATTCCACTGTTATAGGAGTTTTTGTCATGGAAAGAGGAGCGGAGGAATTCCGCGCGTCATGGCGGAGCCGCATGGCGCACAGCAATGCCGTGATGAAGCCTCACAGGACATGTTCTGGCATGTCCAGCTCATGCACAATTTCTCGGATAGTCACATGACTCAACACGGAGGTGGTTTTGTCCCGCGCCATGAGCAGCACGGTGGCGCATCTGTCTGCTTCTTTTTCCATGAAAAAACTCCTGTAACAGTGGAATGTGCCGAAAAAGTGCTGATGTCCACGCCTTATGCCTTTTTTGTGGAAGTCAGACGACGTCCCGGATCAACAAAGCCTTCACGTTGGAAATGATCTGGATGTTTCAGCGGGGTGTCAGCCTGTCAATCGGCACTCGGAGTGCACCGTGCTCTCAGATGCTGTGGGCGGTCTTTAAACTGGCTGGAGCACTCCTTAATCTGTGTAATCCCCATAAAATGGTCCCTGAAAGCCATCTGAATTTTCCGAATGGTGTCCACCTGGAGGTCTCTCACAGTTTCTGGAAAAAATTGATGCAGCAAAGCTCCAAATCATTCAGACATTTATTCGCAATAAAAATCCGACGAGAAGGGTGGACCACTGCTCACACAAAGCCTGGTCACAGGCGAATGACGCAACCGACAGGCGTGAAAAAACTCACGCATGCGCACGAAGGTTCAAGCTTGGCTGATGCAATCACACGTGATTCAAATCCATATGGTTTTTGCAAAAAATAAAAAGGTCCGATACTTTTCTAACAGACCTCATAAGAGCTCCTACACCTCACACAAGTCTAAAAGAATGGGAATAAAGAGGAACAACAAAGACTTTAAAATGTCAAAGGCAGACACACAAAAGAGAACTGTGACGAAGAGACAATAAAGGGAGACAAGAAAGAATGAAGTTTGACTTGAACACATATGCCATGAAAAAAGTGTGAAGAGAAAAAGTGGGGCTGATAAGAAAAAAAAAGAGGAACAAAATTTGGGAAATGCAATGTTTGCACTTTTATAACAAGCTCTTGATAATGTATATACAGTTGTATGTAAAAGTTTGGGCACCCCTGATGACTTCCATGATCTTCCTTTATAAATCATTGGTTGTTTGGATCATTAATTTCAGTTAAATATATCATATAGCAGATGAACATACTGATATTTGAGAATATCAGTGTGTTCATAATAAAAGTGTGCAATAATTCTTTAAACAAAATTAGGCACGTGCATAAATTTGGGCAACCCAACAGAAAAAATACATCAATATTTAGTACATACGACTATACTACAACTATTTGTAGTATGTAGTCCTGTGCAAACCCTTCACACCCTCTCATGGCAGGTGTCGGCCAACAGAGGAATCATATTTGTATTGCTCGCTTGATAAATGCAGTGTTTTTATATATGTGGGTCTGATCCAGACAACCAATGATTTATAAAGGAAAATCATGAAAATTATCAGGGGTGCCCAAACTTTTACATACAACTGTAAGTGTTGATGCAAATGTGACCAATTCACCAGGTAGACTGGTGCCACTAAAAACTGAAGGAGGGGACGTAAAAGCAGATCAATGAAGAATGTGGGTGAGGAAAGACAGGTCAGGAATGGCAACAGGTATCCTTGTGTGAGGGTGAAAGGCTGATAATCTCATTCTGCAAACATGTCAGCTACAAATACCAAAGTAGGAGAGATCAGGTTCATACTTGGAATAGCAGTTCATTCTTGCTTCTGTCTCCAACCCTGAGTAGAATGACCATTTGAAATACAACACATTTCTTTCAACATATTCTTTAAGTCATGTGGAGAAATGTAAAGGGTGGTATTTTGATGCAACAGAAAAGAGGACACAGACTGAATGTCATTGCACGTGAGTCGAGATAAGACTGAGACATAGTCTGTGTCAATATGGATGTATTCACTAACCATTTCTACACATAAACTTCCAACTTCTACACAGACAGCTTCCTAATCAAGGATCAAGTCATAATCCGTCCTGCAGCTTAGTGTGTGTTTCATGTGTATGTATAGTATGTGTGGGGTCAGGCGGAATTGAATCAGTCTTTGCTCATAATAGGAGCCTGTTAGCCAGTGCTAATCGCTAATGCTAACAGGATTGTTGCACTGCTGGACCCAGCTGCCCAGCTTATCGCTTGTACACACACAGGCAAACAAACCCACACACATGCCTGCACATACGTGGTTGCACACATACTTCATTGACTGAAAGAAAGAGAGCGCAAAGGGAAAGAAAAGTGCTGGCTTGAGGGAAAAATAATGCTGCCACAGCCAGTGTTTCTTCTTTTCCAGCCTACGCATTAAGACAGCATAAGCTGGACTTCTTCACAGGGAAAAAAAAGGTGCTTTTAGTTGTTTGCAGAAATTGCCATATTTTCAATATCACGACCCTTCGTTTGTCAAGTCTTTTCATTTTGTTGCTGGGCATTCTCTACTTTCTAACTACTGCTCTTTGACACCTGAATTCTGCAAGCTATTGGCATATATATCTCAACAGGATAATGGATAAAAATAGACCACATTTTACTGCTCACTCAGAATCCCTCAAATTGACTTCACACATACAAACTGATAGACACAGACTAAGACACAGTATTGGCACTCAATAACAGCAGTCATTTCACACTACTGTAGGGATCAAATGAATCATATCCTGCGTGCACTCGGATTCTCAAGGAAGATGAGAACATCTGTTCAGCATCAGTATTATATCTGATTAATTCCATAGACTCTCAAAATGCATGTCACTTATACAGTCTATAACAAGGGTCTCCAACTTGGCTTCTGGAGAACACTTGCCCTGCATGCTTCTAGTGATCAATATTCCATCTACAGATGATTAACACAGTCAGGTGTGATCAGCAAGTCAAGAGCTGGGAAACACCAAACTGAATTATTCAGGTGTGAGCATGGACATGTCATGAACGTGACATGTGGCATGGTGGATTAGCGGTTAGCACTGACGCCTCACAGGAAGAAGGTTGTGGGACTGCTTCCGGCCCTTTCTGTGTACAGTTTGCATGTTCTCCGCGTTTCTGTGTGGGTTTCATCCGTGCGCTCCGGTTTCCTCCCACAATCAAAACATGCTTATTTAGGGTCTGCTCCTTTCTCTGCCCCTGACCAAGGCAGCATCTTTACATCTGGAGTTGGTCCCTTGGCACTGAACTGTGGCTGCCCACTGCTCCTAGTGGTTGGATTGTGTCTAGCTGTAATTAGGATGGGTTAAATGCAGAGGACACAATTCGTTGTATGTATGTATATGTACAATGGCACTATTGAGATATAGAGGAGATGTAGTCTGAGGAGATGTTGCAGAACGAAACACTCAAATGCTTCACCTCAGGAAGCTGTGGTGGATGACAATCTCCCACATAATTTGATGGTTTGTGTGCAGGTCTATTTCCTCAAAAAACACCTCTGATTTTGTGTCTCCTATGCAAATAACAATGCACTAAATCCTGGCATACGTGTCTTAAAGGGAATGACGGCTAGTCATCCAACTAGATTCTTTCATGTTATGACCACAACCCAGCTGTGATTAACTGGGTGATTAAGTACAACACTGTTGCGTTTTGCACCATAGAGTGCACCCAGGTTTCATGGCAAGTAAATTGCATTGTGGTGCCAGACACCCACCGAATCCACTAGTGCCATGCACTTTAGACTGTGCAACACAGATCATCAAGACATGGGTCCCATATGTTTGTAAAATTACTTCAGAATATGTTGATTACAGTCTATTCCATGTGACATCTTTATAGGTTTATTCTGTGCACCTCAATTTATTTGGGTCAGTAAAGATTTCAGTACAAGTTTTTCTTCATTAATTTTGAGTTGTATGCTCACATGACCTGAATGCACCAAGATAATCCTAGTGACATCAATCAACACTTGCTACCATTGGTAGCACCAGTGGTAGCATTAACATTATTGTAAAAATAATGTTGCAGGTTATAGTTTCAAAAAGTAACTACTTTATTTTAATTGGAAAATGATCAGACCATAATGTTAATACCTCAGACAGACATGACCCAACTACTCAATTAAAACATCAAGCTAACTGAATGAGGTGTCTGGCTTTGGCTCAGACTGCTGTATAGATTTAAATGAAATGCAAATACATCTGATTTGACCAAATGTTTATAAATGTCTCTGTCCACTTGAAAAGCCAAGACACGCTGGCAAGTGTGGTGTAGAGCATGTCAAAGCAATAGATGGAACTAACTCTCAGGCTGTAATTTTTAGTTTTTCTACTTTTTATGAGTTATTTATGTTTCCCGCCCCCATCCCCATCATAATTTTGTAATCCCCCTGGAAACCTGCATTGCACAAATGAGGTTTTCTGGTGAGTTAAGGGATCTGTACCAACATGTCAGAGTGGGCCACTAGAAAGCAGCCATCAAAGCACCAGTAAGGTGAAGATTTGCATTTTTTCCCCAAGTGTTTAATTTTATTTCATTTAATTGTTGTTTTCAATTCAGTTTGGCTGTATACACAAGTACCAGAGTGTATGTGCACTGTGAAGTGAATTATGTAAGGTGCATCTGAATACTGCGCCATCTAAATTCCAGAACAACCCTGCGTTCGACTTTGGACCAGACTCCTGGTATTCTTTGGTGAAATGGTTTTCTGCACAAACGGGCAGAATTCTACTTGCTATTCGTGTGATGTTGGTGCTGGGTGTGAAAAATTACAAATCTATTGCTACTTTATATCAGACTGCAGATGTAAATTAGCCTAAGGCTAACTCTGGTGCAATGCATCAAATGGTAACATTTATGTTTTAATTGCACATGGTCCCTTTCAAATAAATTGAAATTGAAGGTGGAAGATAGATCCCAAAGAATTCAACAAGATGACTGTTGTACCACCTTAGGCAGCGTCACTTTAAACATGCCACAGCATAAGCTTAAGTCTGATCAGTCCTGTGACACATGAAGCCCGAACAGATAGAATGAATAAATTTCAATCAATCGATTCACCCCACCAACACACACACACACACACACACACACACACACACACACACACACACACACACACACACACACACACACACACACACACACACACACACACACACACACACACACACACACACACACACACACAGTTCTAGTAGATTTCCTATGCACTTCTATCACCTTCTGCTGCACACTAAAGGCACACACAGCCTGGAAGCCAATTAAATCAGTATCCACGTGCGCTGTAGCTCAGTGCATTGGCAGGTCTTGTGTTTATATCTCATTAAGCAGTGCCAGACCATGCCAGACCAGACCGTAACTCAGCTTCCTCCTCCACCAACCATCACCAAGACCTTCATTAAGCCCATCTCTTCCACTGTCAGCAAGCTGTGCGGATGTACTCAAATTAAACTACTTTTTCTATAAAATTTAACACATTTTATCATTTACGCCGATCTAGAAAAAAATCATAAACTCTAAAAAGTCTCTGCAAAGTTGGAAGAAAAGAATATTCGGCTGTGCTATGCTTCACCTTGCTCCCTCCACACACTGGAGTTTGTAACACTATGATAGCAGTGTGGGTTGTGTTAAACACCGTCCCTGCAGACATGTTTGGCCTCTACTGCCTCTCTAGACCTCTATTTGCTCATTCCATCCATTTAGTCTCCCATCAATCAGTCTTTCCTGAGTGTTGTAGTTTGCTCATTTCCCATTGGAAGGAAGCGGAATATTTCAGAGCAAAACACTCTGTGCTCCCCGTCTGTATTGCATCATTAAAGTGTTACACTATTCTATCACTTTCTCTGCTCCTCCATCTTCAAACTTCATCATCTTTCCTCCTCGTTTTCACCACATTTTCTTTTCCTCGACATATAGTAATAACTGTCCAAATTAGTGAATCGGCTTTCCCTACTTTCTTCTTCTTGCGTGAGCTCATACGTGCACACCCGCACACTCAGGCGCTCGTCTCTGCTGCCCGACTGCAATTCATCATCATTTTATCTGGCTTAATTGGATGCCATCAGGACCCCTGATACTTTCCATCTCTCCCTTAAACAGCTTCGCTCTGCACACACACACACACACACACACACACAAAATCCCCAAACTAGATTTTCTTCTGCCGTTCATGTGCTTCCTCCATTTTTTTCTATGACAGTTTTTTTTCCTGCACTGGTGAAGGGGTGAGAGGAAGAGGGTGATGGAGTAGCCTTGGGGTTTATCAGGCAGAAGGTAATGGTGTACGGCCCGCGCTGATGTTATCTATCCTCTCCTTCTTGGCCTCCACGAAGAAACCAGAAAGAAGGATAAAGACAAAGAAAGAGGAGGCACTGAAGTTCAAACGGACAAAAACCTAAGAGGGAGAGGAGATAAAGGAAACGAGAAAGAAAAACTGGAACAGTTCAATGCTCTCATCCTTGGCCATCAAACGACACCCAGCTGTACTCTATAAGCCTGCCTGGCCCCACAGTACTCACGTGTGTATGTGTGTGCAAGCGCACGCAAACATGTGAATGTGTTTATTTGATCCCGTGATCCTCCTTGTGCTCAGAGCACAACTTCCCAGCCTGCAGCTCAGCATCCCATTAGCCCTTGCACCCTCAAAACTGTGGCTTTGATTGGACCACACACCAGGAACACGTCTGTGCTGGGTCGAAACGCGAACACCACCGATCCAGACTCTAGCTCGCTGTTTGGTTTGCTCCTGAGTGAAGCCAAATACTACCATACGGTTGATTGCACAGCATGTGTCAGTGGTAATGTGGGCTTGTTTGGTCCCAAGAGTGGATACAAAAAAAGAAAAAAGTTTTTCGTGTGTGTGTGTGTGTGTGTGTGTGAGTGAGTGAGTGAGTGAGTGAGTGAGAAAGAGAGAAAAACTGTCTGGATAGATTTCCACCAAACTTGGTGGAAATATTAGTTGGGTTAGTGTCTCCAGATACTTCCTTTGGAACAGATTGCTCAAAGGTTAAGGTCAAAGGCAAGCAAAATGCTCCAAAAACATATTTTACAATCTCTCTGCTACCAGTGTAGCTTCAGATTTGAACAAAAACTCATATTGATCTGTCAAATATTTGTGGTCATTTGGTACAAGTACAACCCCTGGCAAAAATTATGGAATCACCGGCCTCGGAGGATGTTCATTAAGTTGTTTAATTTTGTAGAAAAAAAGCAGATCACAGACATGACACAAAACTAAAGTCATTTCAAATGGCAACTTTCTGGCTTTAAGAAACACTATAAGAAATCAGGAAAAAAAAATTGTGGCAGTCAGTAACGGTTACTTTTTTAGACCAAGCAGAGGGAAAAAAATATGGACTCACTCAATTCTGAGGAATAAATTATGGAATCACCCTGTAAATTTTCATCCCCAAAACTAACACCTGCATCAAATCAGATCTGCTCGTTAGTCTGCATCTAAAAAGGAGTGATCACACCTTGGAGAGCTGTTGCACCAAGTGGACTGACATGAATCATGGTTCCAATACGAGAGATGTCAATTGAAACAAAAGAGAGGATTATCAAACTCTTAAAAGAGGGTAAATCATCACGCAATGTTGCAAAAGATGTTGGTTGTTCACAGTCAGCTGTGTCTAAACTCTGGACCAAATACAAACAACATGGGAAGGTTGTTAAAGGCAAACATACTGGTAGACCAAGGAAGACATCAAAGCGTCAAGACAGAAAACTTAAAGCAATATGTCTCAAAAATCAAAAATGCACAACAAAACAAATGAGGAACGAATGGGAGGAAACTGGAGTCAACGTCTGTGACCGAACTGTAAGAAACCGCCTAAAGGAAATGGGATTTACATACAGAAAAGCTAAACGAAAGCCATCATTAACACCTAAACAGAAAAAACAAGCTTACAATGGGCTAAGGAAAAGCAATCGTGGACTGTGGATGACTGGATGAAAGTCATATTCAGTGATGAATCTCGAATCTGCATTGGGCAAGGTGATGATGCTGGAACTTTTGTTTGGTGCCGTTCCAATAAGATTTATAAAGATGACTGCCTGAAGAGAACATGTAAATTTCCACAGTCATTGATGATATGGGGCTGCATGTCAGGTAAAGGCACTGGGGGATGGCTGTCATTACATCATCAATAAATGCACAAGTTTACGTTGATATTTTGGACACTTTTCTTATCTCATCAATTGAAAGGGTGTTTGGGGATGATGAAATCATTTTTCAAGATGATAATACATCTTGCCATAGAGCGAAAACTGTGAAAACATTCCTTGCAAAAAGACACATAGGGTCAATGTCATGGCCTGCAAATAGTCCAGATCTTAATCCAGTTGAAAATCTTTGGTGGAAGTTGAAGAAAATGGTCCATGACAAGGCTCCAACCTGCAAAGCTGATCTGGCAAAAGCAATCAGAGAAAGTTGGAGCCAGATTGATGAAGAGTACCGTTTGTCACTCATTAAGTCCATGCCTCAGAGACTGCACGCTGTTATAAAAGCCAGAGGTGGTGCAACAAAATACTAGTGATGTGTTGGAGCTTTCTTTTGTTTTTCATGATTCCATAATTTTTTCCTCAGAATTGAGTGATTCCATATTTTTTCCCCTCTGCTTGGTCTAAAAAAGTAACCGTTACTGACTGCTACAATTTTTTTTCTTGATTTCTTATAGTGTTTCTTAAAGCCAGAATGTTGCCATTTGAAATGACTTTAGTTTTGTGTCATGTCTGTGATCTGCCTTTTTTCTACAAAATTAAACAACTGAATGAACATCCTCCGAGGCCGGTGATTCCATCATTTTTGCCAGGGGTTGTAATTTCATGATGAAGTCACAAAGATATCTTCGGTCATATATAGTAAAACCAAAGTGCCATCTAATTTAAAATGTAATCATTTGGGGAACACAAGATGACAAATGTGACACCTGAATAAATTTTAAAATCCTTACACAAAGATGATCAAGGCTCTTATGCCTCTTCAAAGTTTTAAGCCCTTGAATGAGTTTCATGTTTGTGGTTGCTGAAAACAACCTTGGTTATACTTGTTTCTCAGCATTCTTTAACACGTTCTCAAACACTCTTTATCCCGTGGGTCAACTTATATGTACAGTAACCTTATACAAAAATGTGACAGTAGCAATATTTTTCCTTTATATGCAAATATGGACAGCCACGACCCAGCATGGGTATAAATCCAACGTTACCCGCCAAAGATCATTTGTGTCCCACATACAGCTGGTTATTGACAGCCTTCTGTTAGGGGATACTACATAAGAGTACAAAGTTATTACCACTACTGTAAAGGGAGTAAAGTAAAGGAAACTAAAGTTTAAACATGATCTCGCTCTTGATATCCTGAATATCCTGTGGACAGTTCCTTCCACTGGATAGTGTGATGATATTCTATGAAAAAGAGAATAGGTTTTGGCCTCGGGAGAGACTTTGAGCAGGTTCTCTCCCTCGCACTTCTCATATCCCCCGAACCATGCTGTCTTCAATAACACCGTCCTTCTCACTTTTCTCTATTCATCTCACCTGAAATAGTCTAATACCCTCCAATTTCCCAAGTCAATCTTGCCTTCTCTCTTCTCCATTTGCCATTTTTGTCATGGCTATCTGTGGTCTAGAATTGCCTCTTTTCCGGTCTAATGTGTATTCTCCATTACTCTTTTGTAATCTGAATTCATCCTTTCCTCCTTCTCTTTTTCACTCACCTTTTCCTCTCTTTTTGCTGTCCTCTGCTTTACTACTTTATAGGCATTTCATCCACAACTCTTGCATCTATCTACCAGTGTCCTCAACTGTCCTCGAAGTGACTGAGTGTGTGTCAATTTGACGTGTTAACACTTATGTGTATTAAACGGTTTAACTGTGGATTAATACCACTGTGTTTATCCCGCTGGTTACCAAGCCACAGCCTCGCTTTAACAGCTGATATAAGAACTCACACACATATACACATTACCCGGGGACTCATAGCCTTAGGTATATTGAATGATGCACATGTGCACACGCACACACTGATTAACCTTGATTCCCACAGCTGGATGCATGCACCCCAAGACTGCAGTGTGCAGTAAGTCTACGCCTGCTGCAGAGTCATGCATGATTCATTTAGTCAAAGAAAGAACAAACATGGAATAGTGTGCATGAACAGCAGAGAGATAAACTAATATTTGAGATGTTCTTAAAAAATGTTTCAGCGCTATAAAGTTCATAAAAATAATTTGCATGATGCATAATACTCAGAAGGTCAGGTCCCGATTAAATGTGCCTTAATGTCAAGTTCACACAATTGGACCTTTTTACATCCACTGAACATAACGAAGGCCTGACGCAGAGTCAATGCACATGCTGCATCAATACCTGCAGTCAGGCTGGAACAGCTAACTGCTAACAAGGGCTAAGCACTGACAGCCCAAGGCTAATTGCTGCTAGCAAGTCTACTCTGTGCATCAAATACAGAAATTCAGCTGGTCTTGGTCGAGGAGTTGTTGCTGATTAGCACTGACCTTGCAGCTACAATAAACAGTCAATAAAATAGACAACTCTGCAGAGCCACAACTCCAGTGCCAGCTAATTAGTCCTTCCTTCACGAAGCAACAACCTGCTATCATGCCAGAGTGCATGACGTGGAAGTCGATACAGATAGTATCAAATATTGTGCTAGCTGTCACATAGTTTGAGCTATTCTACAAAGCCAAGATAACATTTAAGCATAATTCTGCATTTAGTCTAATAAACACTCCCTCTCTAATAAAAGCCACCCCCTAATTTTTTTTCTTCACATTGCATGTAGTGAAATTGTGAATTCCCGAGAGACCAGAGTAAAATGAAGTTGAAATAGTCCTGCCTCACTGCCACAAAATCTCATGAAGTCTGATTCCATGTTGCTTATGCAGCTGCAGTGCCTCGTGTTTCAGACCCTTGACTCTCACACAAACGTCTGCCATCCCCCCCACCAGGCAGCCATTTTGCTGTTTGGTTGTTTTGGCCAGGGTTGCAAGCTTATCCTTGTTCCTATACCACTCCCGGATGCGTTTCCTATCAATGAGGAAAATACGAGCAGCATGGTGCCTCCCCTTGTTGTCCACTTCTTTCACAGCTTCTACCTTGACCACTGCCAAGAAAAACCATTTGTGCCGAGTCATTTTATGTAATTATGTAGCAGCTACTGCATGCAGAAAAACAACATTCGTTTAGAATCTGCATTGCTTCTCTTGCATGCAGTACACATGTAGGTACGTTGCGTAAGGCCATACTGTGTACAGCATGCATGCATGTGAATGCAAATGCTCATCAATAAACACCCCCCTTCATGAAAATTTCACACCCCTGGGGTATTTACTAGAGTAAATGCAGTATTCTCAAATACAGTTGCAACCACAAGTTTAAATACACTAATCACAGACACGAATGTCATGACAGCATTGGGCAGCGCAGTCTCGTTTGAGGGGGCGCTGAAAGGTTAAAATATGATGCATATGATGCAATAATGCTACATCTGGGGACAGCCCTTGTATGTCCGAAACAGAAACATGGCACTTTGAGTTTTTGGGTAAATTACATGGCAAACAAAGTGAAAGTGCACAGAAAAAGTGACGGTGCAGTGGAAAGCAGACGTGTTGTGGTTTGTTTATGACACAGAGCTCAAACATGTTGAGGTGGTTGTGCAGGCGTGAGAATACAGCTACTCTGTCTAGGTGTGTAGGCTAACACTTACCGACACGACCTCTTCCATTTGCCTCGTCTTCCCTTCTCCACTGGGAACTGAAAAAAACGGCACTTTTCGCGACTGCTTCGGTGATTGCAGCTGAAAACAAAACAGTACACCATCTTTCTTTGTGAAGAGATGCTGTGTTTGTGTTGCGCAATGGCAGGCTGTCCCCGGAAGTGGTCAAATTCTGAGTTATCTTGCAGAGATTCAAAAAAGACTACCCTGCCTCATTGTCTTGTCAATGATTTCTCTGAACTGTGGGGCAGAATGACTGCATAACATACATCCTTAACAGAAAAACAAGAACTTAAGGCTCAAAATGATGCACACAAGCTTAAAGTAGAACTGCATTGAAATAAATGTGGTCAGATTTCAGAAAGAAATAGCTGATATGTATTTATAAGACCCTTGTGAATGCAGTAAAGTAAATCTGTAAGCCCAAATTTGTAATTCAGCAGAGAAATCTTCATTTAAAAATGACAAATTTGTAGCCCTCTGTGAAAACAGTTTGTACAGCCGTATCATTTCCATGACGTCAGGGACAAGACGACGTGCTCCCGCCTTCAGTCCGATCCCGCATTGAAATTGATTTTATCTGATGGTAATGTTACTTATACATGTCCTGGTTTCAACATCCAAAAGTAAGCTGCAATGAATGTGAGATACAGATCTGTGTGCTCAGATCAGCAACGACATTGACAGCGGGCGCCGTTCTTCCTCTCCCGCTCTCTGCCTCCGCTGCGCTCATTAAGTCTGCAGGCTCGTTAACCACCGACGCGGGCCACTCACACCGCCCGTGTCTGCTTTGCAGCTGGTGTTGTGTCAGATTCAGTGCACAACACCGGCATCACCTCTCTATCTACTGAATGGAGCTGCAGCACACTTGGCACAATTCCTCAGATTACGCTCGCTGTTTTAATGCGAAGCGGCCGGTACACCTGTTGCTGCAAGGACAGACTTCTTGCAGCAAAATCCACAGCACCACACGTCTCAGCAATCGGAGCCCCAGAGCTCCATGGATGCTGAGAGAGGTTTATATATTTTAAATGACTGGGATTCTTTGCGGGTCTCTCCTCCATATTCCGCGATGGTAACGGAGGCGAAAGACAGTAGATTTTCATTGCGACACCACTCAATCAAACGGGCAAATGGAAAAGTCCCCCAAAATAATTTTCAAGCACAAATAAAAGAAATGTGTACTCACCAAACGTGCCGCAAGACAATATGAAGTTTTAAAAAAGTAGATCCTTTCGTATAAGACAAGAAAAAGGTGCAGATGCAAACTGACGTAAATCCACAAATTACAATTGGCGCAATGCATGCTGGGAGAGGGTCTTGTCCGTGACGTCTCGGCAGCGTCCATGATGAGAGGGACAATTTGCGGAGGGCTAAATGTTAGCTGTAAATTTGTCATTTTCAAATGAAGATTTCTCCGTTGAATGACAGATCTGGGCTTGCAGATTTACTTTACTACATTCAGAAGGATCTCGTGTAAATGTAAGTCATTTTTTGTTCAAAAAATCTGACTGCATTTTTTTCAATGCAGGTCTCCTTTAAAAATATACATACATCCACTTCTGATAATCAATTCAGTCTGGCTGAAAGTTCCAAAATGTCTGTTAACTTTGCAAGGCCTCAACTTTCTACTTGTGATTATGATTGCCAACAGCTGTGCTAACATAAAAATTGTTTGTTTAATGGCCCAGTCACACGGTACTTAACGAAGGGTGACGAAGACCTGATGAAACAAGAAATCTGGACCTTCGTTGACTGTCGTTGGCATCGTATAACCTTCGCGCAGCCTCGTTCCTGCAGCGGGCGCTTCATCAGGATTTTTAAACTGTTGAAAATTTTAAACGAAGGGCAACAAAAACCTCAATTCATCTGTGTCTCATTTTGCTGTCGTTCTTGACGTTTTTTAAGCATTTGTGTAGTTTTTGTAACGTTATTGTTTAATTTGACTTCGTTGGAGCAGCTGAACGTTTTCACACAGTGCAGAAGCCGGTTTGTGAGCGCTGAGGCTGCTGCTGCGTTCATGTACATCGGAAATTACAGGGCAAACTCAGCCTGCTTGCTTGGATTTTTTTGATCTGTGTGGGGGCCAGCTTCAATGGGCTCAGGCACCTTACATAGGCCAAAATTAATCTTTTGTGTGGATATAATTAATTATTTTGCCACAAGCAACTGTTGAATTTGAAACAACGAAAAAGTTGTGTAATTTCCGATGGTACTTGAATGCAGCATCAGCGGCAGCAGGAGCTCCTGCGTGCCCTTATTATTTTTATTAAATATAACAATCTGAGTGTAGGAATGATAATCCAGTCCTTCTGTACATGTGGCAACAGGCAGATGAATCAAAATGATGATATAAAGAGCTGTTCTGGAAGGAAGATTTCACGTTGTGGATCAGTGATCAGCTGGTGGAATAACCGCACGTGAGTCAATGCGCGCGTTCACACTCACTGATTAATTTACTGTTCTGATATATTCAAACATCTTTACACTTATATTTATATTTATTCTCCCTTTTGACAGTTTTCTGTTATAAATAAATATATATGGCTTAGAACATAATACTGTGATACAGCAGTGACCACGGCGCACTTTTTTTTTTCTTTTTTTTTTACTGGAGGAAGACGGAGTGCGCAGCGTGTCAACAGACAGTGTGGATTCTGATAATGATGGACATGATCCCTCTTTTGTTCTGGACGAGGATCCAGAGCAGGTGGTCCACCGACGTGCACACAGATCTCCACAGATTCTGTTTGCAGTTTCTCCAGGACTCAGGTGCTATGAGCTCTGTCCCAGCGCCGAGTCCTGGAATGCAGAGACGCAGACACACACTGCTCCAGCTGTGGCTCCAGGTGCGTTTCGTCAAGATCGTGAGCTTCGGTTTTGTTAATTTCCTCTTTCGTCCCTTTTGCGCTCTTGCTTCGCAGACTGTTCGGTGATAAAAGCTCTTTCGTCCACCTTTTCTCAACGAATTGTGACGTTTTTTACGTTTTCCCTTCGTTCAGGAATCGTCGTGTGCCGTGTGACTGGGCCTTAACGTCGCTCACTGAAGTGACATAGTACACAGTACAACAGGAAAGCCCAAGGAGCTCAAAGCAAATCTGAGAAGGATTAATGTTTATACAAATCAGGAATATCGCGAGGAGCCATTTCTAAACAACCATCAATTCAAACAATTGCATGTAAGTACAAGATATTGGACAGTGTAGCTACTTTGCAATGTCTGGAAGAACACCTAAGCTGTCACTCTAAACAGAGAGGAAAATGGCTGTGATGGTCAGGAACCACAAAGGCAGAGAACTGCTATAAACTGAAAGCTGCTGGAAGACCAGTTTCACCAAGAGTTTTACATCACCATGGACTGAGAGTCAGCCCTCCAAGAACAAAGCCCCTGTTCCAGAACTGATGTCTTCAAGCTTTAACTGAAGATTGCATCAGATCACACAGATGATGGAAAAACCACACTTCAGGAAAGTTTCACGGTCATATGACGAAGACTTGTTTGGCCACAATGACCAGAGGCATGTTTGGAAGAGTTTAGGAAGAACACTAACAACTGGTGAGCATGGTGGTGGTGCTGCCAGTGAAACTAGTGCATTGCACAAGGTGGAGGGAATAAGGAAGAAGGACTCCCTCAGAATTCTTCAAAAAAAACCTCTATCAACTTGATGGCGGGAACATGGACACAATCAAGTACTCCAAGAGAACAATGACTCCAAATACACATTTGTGTTGATTATGGAATTGATGAAGCAGGCAAACATTGAGGTTTTGGAACAGGCTTCCTACAGCCACAATCTCAACCAAATAGACAGTGTATGGACTCGTGCTTGGTCAAAGTATTACTTTAGAAGTGACATTTCATCAAATTTGAGGTGTGCTGTATGTATATTTAACCCTATGTTGATAATAAATAAATAAATAAATAGATACATAAATACAATATATAAATAAATACATGGAAAGACCAAATATATGTACATACATAAATTTTATATTCCAGATGTATGTTGTACAATAATTGTGCCTCAGAAAAAGCACAGTCCACAGAAACCACCACTGACAGGCCAAATTATTTCTAATCACAACTGTATTTGCTAATAGTTACATGATCACATAAAACATCAATTATGATGCAAACATGGAGCAAACTGACAGGGAGGAGTATGATATTTTCCTGTGTAAGTTGTTTTTTTTTTTTTGGTTTTTTTTAACTACACTCAACAAAAATATAAACGCAACACTTTTGGTTTTGCTCCCATTTTGTATGAGATGAACTCAAAGATCTAAAACTTTTTCCACATACACAATATCACCATTTCCCTCAAATATTGTTCACAACCAGTCTAAATCTGTGATAGTGAGCACTTCTTTGCTGAGATAATCCATCCCACCTCACAGGTGTGCCATATCAGGATGCTGATTAGACACCATGATTAGTGCACAGGTGTGCCTTAGACTGTCCACAATAAAAGGCCACTCTGAAAGGTGCAGTTTTATCACACAGCACAATGCCACAGATGTCGCAAGATTTGAGAAAGCATGCAATTGGCATGCTGACAGCAGGAATGTCAACCAGAGCTGTTGCTCCTGTATTGAATGTTCATTTCTCTACCATAAGCCGTCTCCAAAGGCGTTTCAGAGAATTTGGCAGTACATCCAACCAGCCTCACAACCGCAGACCACGTGTAACCACACCAGCCCAGGACCTCCACATCCAGCATGTTCACCTCCAAGATCGTCTGAGACCAGCCACTCGGACAGCTGCTGAAACAATCGGTTTGCATAACCAAAGAATTTCTGCACAAACTGTCAGAAACCGTCTCAGGGAAGCTCATCTGCATGCTCGTCATCCTCATCGGGGTCTCGACCTGACTCCAGTTCGTCGTCGTAACCGACTTGAGTGGGCAAATGCTCACATTTGCTGGTATTTGGCACGTTGGAGAGGTGTTCTCTTCACGGATGAATCCTGTTCACACTGTTCAGTGCAGATGGCAGACAGCATGTGTGGCGTCGTGTGGGCGAGCGGTTTTCTGATGTCAATGTTGTGGATCGAGTGGCCCATGGTGGCGGTGGGGTTATGGTATGGGCAGGCGTCTGTTATGGACGAAGAACACAGGTGCATTTTATTGATGGCATTTTGAATGCACAGAGATACCGTGACGAGATCCTGAGGCCCACTGTTGTGCCATACATCCAAGAACATCACCTCATGTTGCAGCAGGATAATGCACGGCCCCATGTTGCAAGGATCTGTACACAATTCTTGGAAGCTGAAAATGTCCCAGTTCTTGCATGGCCGGCATACTCACCAGACATGTCACCCATTGAGCATGTTTGGGATGCTCTGGACCGGCGTATACGACAACGTGTACCAGTCCTGGTACACGCTGCAACTTTGCACTTCCAGCAACTTCGCACAGCCATTGAAGAGGAGTGGACCAACATTCCACAGGCCACAATTGACAACCTGATCAACTCTATGCGAAGGAGATGGGTTGCACTGCATGAGGCAAATGGTGGTCACACCAGATACTGACTGGTATCCCCCCCCCCCCAATAAAACAAAACTGCACCTTTCAGAGTGGCCTTTTATTGTGGACAGTCTAAGGCACACCTGTGCACTAATCATGGTGTCTAATCAGCATCTTGATATGGCACACCTGTGAGGTGGGATGGATTATCTCAGCAAAGGAGAAGTGCACACTATCACAGATTTAGACTGGTTTGTGAACAACATTTGAGGGAAATGGTGATATTGTGTATGTGGAAAAAGTTTTAGATCTTTGAGTTCATCTCATACAAAATGGGAGCAAAACCAAAAGTGTTGCGTTTATATTTTTGTTGAGTGTAGTTTGGGAGGTCCTGCAACTTATACTCCAGTGCTTATAAACCAAAATAAAATAATAAAAATATATAATCACATTCATCAATAAGAATAATGATAACAATAATAATAATTATTATTATTATTACAACTATTTAGATAGAGATTAGCCAAGAATCAAAGCACAAAACAAAATAAACTCCAATAATAAAATAATAAATGCCAATAATAAATAATAAACAACAACGGGCAAATTCTCAAATTAAAGAGATAACACAGAAAAAATGACACTTATACATTTTTTTAAAACTCTTTGAGGGGCCTTTTTGGCAGGTGCAACTTATACTCCATACTGTACATTTTTGGTTTTTTGAGATGACAAGTTAATTAGCATAAATAATGATGTTTCAAAGTTCAGAGACATCATTTTAAATCTTTTAACTATTTGCATCAATGGTGCAACAGCACCTGCGGCATTGTCATCCAAAGCAAAGCCACCAGGCACAATGGCATCTCATTTCAGCGCTGTGGCATCTATATATTAACAGTGAAATTGCCTTTGTGAGCGTAACTTCAATCATGGAGAAACCGGGGGAGAGCTGACATTTGCTGTTTGGTGTGTTTATGTATTTTGGATCAAGGATGAACACTGCGAAAACAGAAAGTTGATAGGACTAATATCTTTGGAGAAATTAGAGATATTCGGTAACAAGAGTGAACAATGGATGTTCCAATCCACCTTTATTTGTATAGCACATTTTAAGAAACAACAAGGTTACCAAAGTGCTGCACAACAGATAAAGCATTAAAAAAGTTCAAATACAGTAGATTAAAAACATATAAAAACAAAAAGAAGATATCAGATAAGATACAACATTAGAAGATAAAAATACAACAAAAATGGAGTCACGTGGGTATGCCAAGCAGGATGGTAGCTCTCTAAAGAGGCTCTCGCTAACTGTCACATTTTTAAACTATATTTCAGGAGAAACCGCCTTTCTTGAGCTGAAAACTGTTTAGCATTATCCTGAAAGTGTTTTGGCTGCTTTGTGCAATATTTTTTTTGAAAATGACGACGTCAAAGTATCTTAAAGACACGAGCCGCATGACCACTCGAGGCAAGCTAACATTAGCAGCTAACGAAAATGAAGTGGAGGATGATGGGGAGAAAACTTCGAGTGAGAGGCACGATGAGATAACTCTTAAGAATGTTTTCACTGAAATCACTAAAGTGGTTGCTAAATTGACAGAAGTCGGGTCTGATGTGTCAACCATAAAAGAATCTGTGGGCGGACTGCAGGTACGAATGGGAGAGGTGGAAGGACGCATCTCTGAACTGGAGGATACCACGCAGCACCTGGCAACAAACAGCAGTGACATGGAGAAGAAGATGGCGATACTGTGGGACCGTGTGCAATCACTCGAAAACCACAGTAAAAGAAACAACGTCAGACTAGTTGGCTTGAAAGAAACCTATGGGACTAATGGGTCGCTTGACACGTGTGAAAAAGTTACTGAGTGAAGCGCTGGGCATTAACCCCGAGGCTGAATTTGAGATTGAGCGCCTTCATAGAGTGGGGACACAAATGCCAAATGAGGATCAGTCACCCCGGCCCATTGTGATCCGCTTTTTGAGGCAGTCAGTGCGTGAGAAGGTGCTGAGAGCTGTGGTGGTCAAGCGAGGGATCACTTGGGAGGGACACAAGTTGTCAATATTCCCCGACTTAACCAAGGAGCTGGCTGAGAAGAGGAAGACGTTTCTATCTGCAAAGAGAGCCCTGCAACAGCGCAACGTGAGGTACACGCTGGCTTTTCCTGCAACATTGAGATTCACGTGAATGGGCAAGAATCAACGCTTCACAAATGCAGACGAGGCAGAAAACTTCATAAAGCGACACTGCAACAACATGTAAAGAAGGTAACGGGATAATGTGTATTATGGATGGGGAGAATGAAGGTGGACCATATGAAAAACTTTGACGGGTGAGTGTTGAGCTGACAGGCTGTCACCTAGCAACCAGCAGCCGGGAGGACACTCCTCTGGGTGGGAGGGGGTACCCCACGGACCTTAATTAGTTCAACTTAGTTCATTGACTTTTTTATGTTCTTTTACACGCCATGGCTTGGCAAGGCTTCCTCTTTTGGAAGGACATTTTAAGTTTATGCTTAATTTTTTATTTTTTTCTGGTGTTTTTTTTTTCTTTTTTTCAAAAATGTCTGGTACTGACAAAAAAAAAGAAGCTATTTTAAAAACTTAATTTTGGAACTGGGGCTGTTATATCATTATATGTGTACTGAATGGCTAATAATTATGTTAAATGTATAAGCTGGAATATAAAGAGGTGTGGTAATGCACTCAAGAGGGGTAAAATAATGACATATCTTAAACAAAATAAAGCAGATGTTGCATTTATACAGGAATCACACTTTCAGGCAGAGGAGGCTATGAAGTTACAATTTGGATGGGTAGGAAAGGTTTTTCATAACTCTTTTTCGAGTAAACGTAATGGGGTGGTCATTCTTATACATAAAAATTTGTCATTTACTCTGATTAAACAAATAAAAGATAAGGAGGGTAGAATGCTCTGTCTTCAGGCTGTAATTAATGGAAAAAATATACTATGCAATATTTATGCACCAACATTAGGGGACGCAGGCTTCTTTCATGAAGTGAATAAAACTTTGGGAGAAATGAAGGAGAGATAATTTTAGCAGGAGACTATAATCAGGTCTGGGACCCATATGTCGATAAAAGTACCTTTTCTGGCTCATCAATGCCTAAAGCTGCGTTCACACTGGGCGTGACGCGAGCGACTGCAGCCACAGGTTGCCATGTAATCCCTATGTAAGGACGCGTTTTGGCGCCAAACCGCGCAGCGCGACGTGATGGACGCAAGTGAAGCGATGCGAGTGAAGCGATTTTGAGTGTTTTGCGCATTTGTGGCGCGATATTGCGTCGCGTCACGTCGTGTTGCCCTCCTCCCCAAGTTCAAAAATCTGAACTTTTTTGTCTCGCCGCGCCGCGATGACCAATCAGGGACTGAATATGTAGTGACGTGGAGATGTCTGGAGTTGGACTGAAGATGTGAACATGTCCTGTATCTGGTAGCAGCCTGTGAGCAGGACTTATGTCTCTTTTGTCCTTTATTTCACAATCATGACATTGATATCACCATTAATCAGTCCTTGGTAACCAGCCAAGTTCTGAACAAAGGAAATGCCTCAACCTTGCCAGCTGTAAAACATGACATCAACTAAATGTGCAAAATAATAAATACAATTATTCACAAAACTTTCACATTTTAATTTCCCCACTTTCAGTTAAAATCATTATAGAAACTTTGCACAATGTATTATCATCCTTGAAAAATGTCAGCTATCTATTTTATAAACACTACCCAATCTTGTACCCGTGGATCCCCACGAGCAACACGCTAGCTAAATTATATTTTGAGATAGAACTTGAAAATGACTTGTGCAAGCACAAGTGCAAATCCAAAGAGAAAGCAACAGTGACGGCAGGAAGAAGAAAGTACAGCACAGAGAAAGATGAGCTGTACAGGCAGAGGAGAAGGGAGAGA